>NW_027552961.1:0-50600 GCF_045843805.1 Urocitellus parryii
ACATTATTGTGCCAAGTTTCAAAGAGCTAGCACAAACCGTGTTTGATTTAGAGTTCCAACTACATGTATCCATATAGGAGAAAACAGAGTGAAACCTAAACATGAAAACGGTTACTGCAAAGGAACGGTTTAACCTAGAAGAACGAAATTTGGTGAGCCAAGTGGGATTGGTGTACTGATTATTAAATAGAAGTATCATCTAGATTGGGTGAAAAAATGTTTGCTGAGATTTCGGGAAACTCGTAGTTTTTTGGAAGCCTGGCAACCCCTATCAATGAAAGGGATTCTCGTCAGTCTCTGCTTGGGGCTACTTCAATAGCACACAAACCATAGCGATAGAACTTGGAACTACATTATTGTGCCAAGTTTCAAAGAGCTAGCACAAACCGTGTTTGATTTAGAGTTCCAACTACATGTATCCATATAGGAGAAAACAGAGTGAAACCTAAACATGAAAACGGTTACTGCAAAGGAACGGTTTAACCTAGAAGAACGAAATTTGGTGTGCCAAGTGGGATTGGTGTACTGATCATTAAATAGAAGTATCATCAAGATTGGGTGAAAAAATGTTTGCTGAGATTTCAGGAAACTCGTAGTTTTTTGGAAGCTTGGCAACCCCTTTCAATGAAAGGGATTCTCGTCAGTCTCTGCTTGGGGCTACTTCAATAGCACACAAACCATAGCGATGGAACTTGGAACTATATTATTGTGCCAAGTTTCAAAGAGCTAGCACAAACCGTGTTTGATTTAGAGTTCCAACTACATGTATCTATATAGGAGAAAACAGAGTGAAACCTAAATATGAAAACGATTACTGCAAAGGAACGGTTTAACCTAGAAGAACGAAATTTGGTGAGCCAAGTGGGATTGGTGTACTGATCATTAAATGGAAGTATCATCAAGATTGGGTGAAAAAATGTCTGCTGAGATTTCAGGAAACTCGCAGTTTTTTTGAAGCCTGGCAACCCCTTTCTATGAAAGGGATTCTCATCAGTCTCTGCTTGGGGCTTCTTCAATAGCACACAAACCATAGCGATAGAACTTGGAACTACATTATTGTGCCAAGTTTCAAAGAGCTAGCACAAACCGTGTTTGATTTAGAGTTCCAACTACATGTATCCATATAGGAGAAAACAGAGTGAAACCTAAACATGAAAACGGTTACTGCAAAGGAACGGTTTAACCTAGAAGAAAGAAATTAGGTGAGCCAAGTGGGATTGGTGTACTGATCATTAAATAGAAGTATCATCAAGATTGGGTGAAAAAATGTTGCTGAGATTTCAGGAAACTCGCAGTTTTTTGGAAGCTTGGCAACCCCTTTCAATGAAAGGGATTTTCTTCAGTCTCTGCTTGGGGCTACTTCAATAGCACACAAACCATAGTGATAGAACTTGGAACTACATTATTGTGCCAAGTTTCAAAGAGCTAGCACAAACCGTGTTTGATTTAGAGTTCCAACTACATGTATCCATATAGGAGAAAACAGAGTGAAACCTAAACATGAAAACGGTTACTGCAAAGGAACGGTTTAACCTAGAAGAACGAAATTTGGTGAGCCAAGTGGGATTGGTGTACTGATCATTAAATGGAAGTATCATCAAGACTGGGTGAAAAAATGTTTGCTGAGATTTCAGGAAACTCGCAGTTTTTTGGAAGCTTGGCAACCCCTTTCAATGAAAGGGATTCTCGTCAGTCTCTGCTTGGGGCTACTTCAATAGCACACAAACCATAGTGATAGAACTTGGAACTACATTATTGTGCCAAGTTTCAAAGAGCTAGCACAAACCGTGTTTGATTTAGAGTTCCAACTACATGTATCTATATAGGAGAAAACAGAGTGAAACCTAAACATGAAAACGGTTACTGCAAAGGAACGGTTTAACCTAGAAGAACGAAATTTGGTGAGCCAAGTGGGATTCGTGTACTGATCAGTACCTGCAAGTATCATCAAGATTGGGTGAAAAAATGTTTGCTGAGATTTCAGGAAACTCGCAGTTTTTTGGAAGCTTGGCAACCCCTTTCAATGAAAGGGATTCTCGTCAGTCTCTGCTTGGGGCTACTTCAATAGCACACAAACCATAGTGATAGAACTTGGAACTACATTATTGTGCCAAGTTTCAAAGAGCTAGCACAAACCGTTTTTGATTTAGAGTTCCAACTACATGTATCTATATAGGAGAAAACAGAGTGAAACCTAAATATGAAAACGATTACTGCAAAGGAACGGTTTAACCTAGAAGAACGAAATTTGGTGAGCCAAGTGGGATTGGTGTACTGATCATTAAATGGAAGTATCATCAAGATTGGGTGAAAAAATGTCTCTTGAGATTTCAGGAAACTCGCAGTTTTTTGAAGCCTGGCAACCCCTTTCTATGAAAGGGATTCTCATCAGTCTCTGCTTGGGGCTTCTTCAATAGCACACAAACCATAGCGATAGAACTTGGAACTACATTATTGTGCCAAGTTTCAAAGAGCTAGCACAAACCGTGTTTGATTTAGAGTTCCAACTACATGTATCCATATAGGAGAAAACAGAGTGAAACCTAAACATGAAAACGGTTACTGCAAAGGAACGGTTTAACCTAGAAGAAAGAAATTAGGTGAGCCAAGTGGGATTGGTGTACTGATCATTAAATAGAAGTATCATCAAGATTGGGTGAAAAAATGTTTGCTGAGATTTCAGGAAACTCGCAGTTTTTTGGAAGCTTGGCAACCCCTTTCAATGAAAGGGATTTTCTTCAGTCTCTGCTTGGGGCTACTTCAATAGCACACAAACCATAGTGATAGAACTTGGAACTACATTATTGTGCCAAGTTTCAAAGAGCTAGCACAAACCGTGTTTGATTTAGAGTTCCAACTACATGTATCCATATAGGAGAAAACAGAGTGAAACCTAAACATGAAAACGGTTACTGCAAAGGAACGGTTTAACCTAGAAGAACGAAATTTGGTGAGTCAAGTGGGATTCGTGTACTGATCAGTACCTGCAAGTATCATCAAGATTGGGTGAAAAAATGTTTGCTGAGATTTCAGGAAACTCGCAGTTTTTTGGAAGCTTGGCAACCCCTTTCAATGAAAGGGATTCTCGTCAGTCTCTGCTTGGGGCTACTTCAATAGCACACAAACCATAGTGATAGAACTTGGAACTACATTATTGTGCCAAGTTTCAAAGAGCTAGCACAAACCGTGTTTGATTTAGAGTTCCAACTACATGTATCTATATAGGAGAAAACAGAGTGAAACCTAAACATGAAAACGGTTACTGCAAAGGAACGGTTTAACCTAGAAGAACGAAATTTGGTGAGCCAAGTGGGATTCGTGTACTGATCAGTACCTGCAAGTATCATCAAGATTGGGTGAAAAAATGTTTGCTGAGATTTCAGGAAACTCGCAGTTTTTTGGAAGCTTGGCAACCCCTTTCAATGAAAGGGATTCTCGTCAGTCTCTGCTTGGGGCTACTTCAATAGCACACAAACCATAGTGATAGAACTTGGAACTACATTATTGTGCCAAGTTTCAAAGAGCTAGCACAAACCGTTTTTGATTTAGAGTTCCAACTACATGTATCTATATAGGAGAAAACAGAGTGAAACCTAAATATGAAAACGATTACTGCAAAGGAACGGTTTAACCTAGAAGAACGAAATTTGGTGAGCCAAGTGGGATTGGTGTACTGATCATTAAATGGAAGTATCATCAAGATTGGGTGAAAAAATGTCTCTTGAGATTTCAGGAAACTCGCAGTTTTTTGAAGCCTGGCAACCCTTTCTATGAAAGGGATTCTCATCAGTCTCTGCTTGGGGCTTCTTCAATAGCACACAAACCATAGCGATAGAACTTGGAACTACATTATTGTGCCAAGTTTCAAAGAGCTATGCACAAACCGTGTTTGATTTAGAGTTCCAACTACATGTATCCATATAGGAGAAAACAGAGTGAAACCTAAACATGAAAACGGTTACTGCAAAGGAACGGTTTAACCTAGAAGAAAAGAATTAGGTGAGCCAAGTGGGATTGGTGTACTGATCATTAAATAGAAGTATCATCAAGATTGGGTGAAAAAATGTTTGCTGAGATTTCAGGAAACTCGCAGTTTTTTGGAAGCTTGGCAACCCCTTTCAATGAAAGGGATTTTCTTCAGTCTCTGCTTGGGGCTACTTCAATAGCACACAAACCATAGCGATAGAACTTGGAACTACATTATTGTGCCAAGTTTCAAAGAGCTAGCACAAACCGTGTTTGATTTAGAGTTCCAACTACATGTATCTATATAGGAGAAAACAGAGTGAAACCTAAACATGAAAACGGTTACTGCAAAGGAACGGTTTAACTTAGAAGAACGAAATTTGGTGAGCCAAGTGGGATTCGTGTACTGATCAGTACCTGCAAGTATCATCAAGATTGGGTGAAAAAATGTTTGCTGAGATTTCAGGAAACTCGCAGTTTTTTGGAAGCTTGGCAACCCCTTTCAATGAAAGGGATTCTCGTCAGTCTATGCTTGGGGCTACTTCAATAGCACACAAACCATAGTGATAGAACTTTGGAACTACATTATTGTGCCAAGTTTCAAAGAGCTAGCACAAACCGTGTTTGATTTAGAGTTCCAACTACATGTATCTATATAGGAGAAAACAGAGTGAAACCTAAACATGAAAACGGTTACTGCAAAGGAACGGTTTAACCTAGAAGAACGAAATTTGGTGAGCCAAGTGGGATTCGTGTACTGATCACTACCTGCAAGTATCATCAAGACTGGTTGAAAAAATGTTTGCTGAGATTTCAGGAAACTCGCAGTTTTTTGGAAGCCTGCATCCCCTTTCAATGAAATTGATTCTCGTCAGTCTCTGCTTGGGGCTACTTCAATAGCACACAAACCATAGCGATAGAACTTGGAACTACATTCTTGTGCCAAGTTTCAAAGAGCTAGCACAAACCGTGTTTGATTTAGAGTTCCAAATACATGTATCCATATAGGAGAAAACAGAGTGAAACCTAAACATGAAAACGGTTCCTGCAAAGGAACGGTTTAACCTAGAAGAACGAAATTGGTGTGCCAAGTGGGATTGGTGTACTGATCATTAAATGGAAGTATCATCAAGATTGGGTGAAAAAATGTTTGCTGAGATTTCAGGAAACTCGTAGTTTTTTGGAAGCTTGGCAACCCCTTTCAATGAAAGGGATTCTCATCAGTCTCTGCTTGGGGCTACTTCAATAGCACACAAACAATAGCGATAGAACTTGGAACTACATTATTGTGCCAATTTTCAAAGAGCTAGCACAAACCGTGTTTGATTTAGAGTTCCAACTACATGTATCCATATAGGAGAAAACAGAGTGAAACCTAAACATGAAAACGGTTACTGCAAAGGAACGGTTTAACCTAGAAGAACGAAATTTGGTGAGCCAAGTGGGATTCGTGTACTGATCACTACCTGCAAGTATCATCAAGATTGGGTGAAAAATGTTTGCTGAGATTTCAGGAAACTCGCAGTTTTTTGGAAGCTTGGCAACCCCTTTCAATGAAAGGGATTTTCGTCAGTCTCTGCTTGGGGCTACTTCAATAGCACACAAACCATAGTGATAGAACTTGGAAATACATTCTTGTGCCAAGTTTCAAAGAGCTAGCACAAACCGTGTTTGATTTAGAGTTCCAACTACATGTATCCATATAGGAGAAAACAGAGTGAAACCTAAACATGAAAACGGTTACTGCAAAGGAACGGTTTAACCTAGAAGAACGAAATTTGGTGAGCCAAGTGGGATTCGTGTACTGATCAGTACCTGCAAGTATCATCAAGATTGGGTGAAAAAATGTTTGCTGAGATTTCAGGAAACTCGCAGTTTTTTGGAAGCTTGGCAACCCCTTTCAATGAAAGGGATTCTCGTCAGTCTCTGCTTGGGGCTACTTCAATAGCACACAAACCATAGTGATAGAACTTGGAACTACATTATTGTGCCAAGTTTCAAAGAGCTAGCACAAACCGTGTTTTGATTTAGAGTTCCAACTACATGTATCCATATAGGAGAAAACAGAGTGAAACCTAAACATGAAAACGGTTACTGCAAAGGAACGGTTTAACCTAGAAGAACGAAATTTGGTGAGCCAAGTGGGATTGGTGTACTGATCATTAAATGGAAGTATCATCAAGACTGGGTGAAAAAATGTTTGCTGAGATTTCAGGAAACTCGCAGTTTTTTGGAAGCCTGGCAACCCCATTCTATGAAAGGGATTCTCTTCAGTCTCTGCTTGGGGCTACTTCAATAGCACACAAACCTTAGCGATAGAACTTGGAACTACATTATTGTGCCAAGTTTCAAAGAGCTAGCACAAACCGTGTTTGATTTAGAGTTCCAACTACATGTATCCATATAGGAGAAAACAGAGTGAAACCTAAACATGAAAACGGTTACTGCAAAGGAACGGTTTAACCTAGAAGAACGAAATTTGGTGAGCCAAGTGGGATTGGTGTACTGATCATTAAATGGAAGTATCATCAAGATTGGGTGAAAAAATGTTTGCTGAGATTTCGGGAAACTCGTAGTTTTTTGGAAGCTTGGCAACCCCTTTCAATGAAAGGGATTCTCGTCAGTCTCTGCTTGGGGCTACTTCAATAGCACACAAACCATAGCGATAGAACTTGGAACTACATTATTGTGCCAAGTTTCAAAGAGCTAGCACAAACCGTGTTTGATTTAGAGTTCCAACTACATGTATCCATATAGGAGAAAACAGAGTGAAACCTAAACATGAAAACGGTTCCTGCAAAGGAACGGTTTAACCTAGAAGAACGAAATTTGGTGTGCCAAGTGGGATTGGTGTACTGATCATTAAATGGAAGTATCATCAAGATTGGGTGAAAAAATGTTTGCTGAGATTTCAGGGAAACTCGTAGTTTTTTGAAGCTTGGCAACCCCTTTCAATGAAAGGGATTCTCGTCAGTCTCTGCTTGGGGCTACTTCAATAGCACACAAACCATAGCGATGGAACTTGGAACTATATTATTGTGCCAAGTTTCAAAGAGCTAGCACAAACCGTGTTTGATTTAGAGTTCCAACTACATGTATCTATATAGGAGAAAACAGAGTGAAACCTAAATATGAAAACGATTACTGCAAAGGAACGGTTTAACCTAGAAGAACGAAATTTGGTGAGCCAAGTGGGATTGGTGTACTGATCATTAAATGGAAGTATCATCAAGATTGGGTGAAAAAATGTCTGCTGAGATTTCAGGAAACTCGCAGTTTTTTGAAGCCTGGCAACCCCTTTCTATGAAATGGATTCTCATCAGTCTCTGCTTGGGGCTTCTTCAATAGCAAACAAACCATAGCGATAGAACTTGGAACTACATTATTGTGCCAAGTTTCAAAGAGCTAGCACAAACCGTGTTTGATTTAGAGTTCCAACTACATGTATCCATATAGGAGAAAACAGAGTGAAACCTAAACATGAAAACGGTTACTGCAAAGGAACGGTTTAACCTAGAAGAACGAAATTAGGTGAGCCAAGTGGGATTGGTGTACTGATCATTAAATAGAAGTATCATCAAGATTGGGTGAAAAAATGTTTGCTGATATTTCAGGAAACTCGTAGTTTTTTGGAAGCTTGGCAACCCCTTTCAATGAAAGGGATTCTCGTCAGTCTCTGCTTGGGGCTACTTCAATAGCACACAAACCATAGCGATAGAACTTGGAACTACATTCTTGTGCCAAGTTTCAAAGAGCTAGCACAAACCGTGTTTGATTTTAGAGTTCCAAATACATGTATCCATATAGGAGAAAACAGAGTGAAACCTAAACATGAAAACGGTTACTGCAAAGGAACGGTTTAACCTAGAAGAACGAAATTTGGTGAGCCAAGTGGGATTCGTGTACTGATCAGTACCTGCAAGTATCATCAAGATTGGGTGAAAAAATGTTTGCTGAGATTTCAGGAAACTCGCAGTTTTTTGGAAGCTTGGCAACCCCTTTCAATGAAAGGGATTCTCGTCAGTCTCTGCTTGGGGCTACTTCAATAGCACACAAACCATAGTGATAGAACTTGGAACTACATTATTGTGCCAAGTTTCAAAGATCTAGCACAAACCGTGTTTGATTTAGAGTTCCAACTACATGTATCTATATAGGAGAAAACAGAGTGAAACCTAAACATGAAAACGGTTACTGCAAAGGAACGGTTTAACCTAGAAGAACGAAATTTGGTGAGCCAAGTGGGATTCGTGTACTGATCACTACCTGCAAGTATCATCAAGACTGGTTGAAAAAATGTTTGCTGAGATTTCAGGAAACTCGCAGTTTTTCGGAAGCCTCCAACCCCTTTCAATGAAATTGATTCTCGTCAGTCTCTGCTTGGGGCTACTTCAATAGCACACAAACCATAGCGATAGAACTTGGAACTACATTATTGTGCCAAGTTTCAAAGAGCTAGCAAAAACCGTGTTTGATTTAGAGTTCCAACTACATGTATCCATATAGGAGAAAACAGAGTGAAACCTAAACATGAAAACGGTTACTGCAAAGGAACGGTTTAACCTAGAAGAACGAAATTGGTGAGCCAAGTGGGATTGGTGTACTGATCATTAAATGGAAGTATCATCAAGACTGGGTGAAAAAATGTTTGCTGAGATTTCAGGAAACTCGCAGTTTTTTGGAAGCCTGGCAACCCCATTCTATGAAAGGGATTCTCTTCAGTCTCTGCTTGGGGCTACTTCAATAGCACACAAACCTTAGCGATAGAACTTGGAACTACATTATTGTGCCAAGTTTCAAAGAGCTAGCACAAACCGTGTTTGATTTAGAGTTCCAACTACATGTATCCATATAGGAGAAAACAGAGTGAAACCTAAACATGAAAACGGTTACTGCAAAGGAACGGTTTAACCTAGAAGAACGAAATTTGGTGAGCCAAGTGGGATTTGTGTACTGATTATTAAATAGAAGTATCATCTAGATTGGGTGAAAAAATGTTTGCTGAGATTTCGGGAAACTCGTAGTTTTTTGGAAGCTTGGCAACCCCTTTCAATGAAAGGGATTCTCGTCAGTCTCTGCTTGGGGCTACTTCAATAGCACACAAACCATAGCGATAGAACTTGGAACTACATTATTGTGCCAAGTTTCAAAGAGCTAGCACAAACCGTGTTTGATTTAGAGTTCCAACTACATGTATCTATATAGGAGAAAACAGAGTGAAACCTAAACATGAAAACGGTTACTGCAAAGGAACGGTTTAACTTAGAAGAACGAAATTTGGTGAGCCAAGTGGGATTTGTGTACTGATCAGTACCTGCAAGTATCATCAAGATTGGGTGAAAAAATGTTTGCTGAGATTTCAGGAAACTCGCAGTTTTTTGGAAGCTTGGCAACCCCTTTCAATGAAAGGGATTCTCGTCAGTCTCTGCTTGGGGCTACTTCAATAGCACACAAACCATAGTGATAGAACTTGGAACTACATTATTGTGCCAAGTTTCAAAGAGCTAGCACAAACCGTGTTTGATTTAGAGTTCCAACTACATGTATCTATATAGGAGAAAACAGAGTGAAACCTAAACATGAAAACGGTTACTGCAAAGGAACGGTTTAACCTAGAAGAACGAAATTTGGTGAGCCAAGTGGGATACGTGTACTGATCACTACCTGCAAGTATCATCAAGACTGGTTGAAAAAATGTTTGCTGAGATTTCAGGAAACTCGCAGTTTTTTGGAAGCCTCCAACCCCTTTCAATGAAATTGATTCTCGTCAGTCTCTGCTTGGGGCTACTTCAATAGCACACAAACCATAGCGATAGAACTTGGAACTACATTCTTGTGCCAAGTTTCAAAGAGCTAGCACAAACCGTGTTTGATTTAGAGTTCCAACTACATGTATCCATATAGGAGAAAACAGAGTGAAACCTAAACATGAAAACGGTTCCTGCAAAGGAACGGTTTAACCTAGAAGAACGAAATTTGGTGTGCCAAGTGGGATTGGTGTACTGATCATTAAATGGAAGTATCATCAAGATTGGGTGAAAAAATGTTTGCTGAGATTTCAGGAAACTCGTAGTTTTTTGGAAGCTTGGCAACCCCTTTCAATGAAAGGGATTCTCGTCAGTCTCTGCTTGGGGCTACTTCAATAGCACACAACCATAGCGATAGAACTTGGAACTACATTCTTGTGCCAAGTTTCAAAGAGCTAGCAAAAACCGTGTTTGATTTAGAGTTCCAACTACATGTATCCATATAGGAGAAAACAGAGTGAAACCTAAACATGAAAACGGTTACTGCAAAGGAACGGTTTAACCTAGAAGAACGAAATTTGGTGAGCCAAGTGGGATTGGTGTACTGATCTTTAAATAGAAGTATCATCAAGATTGGGTGAAAAAATATTTGCTGAGATTTCAGGAAACTCGTAGATTTTTGGAAGCTTGGCAACCCCTTTCAATGAAAGGGATTCTCGTCAGTCTCTGCTTGGGGCTACTTCAAAAGAACACAAACCATAGCGATAGAACTTGGAACTACATTATTGTGTCAAGTTTCAAAGAGCTAGCACAAACCGTGTTTGATTTAGAGTTCCAACTACATGTATCCATATAGGAGAAAACAGAGTGAAACCTAAACATGAAAACGGTTACTGCAAAGGAACGGTTTAACCTAGAAGAACGAAATTTGGTGAGCCAAGTGGGATTGGTGTACTGATCATTAAATGGAAGTATCATCAAGACTGGGTGAAAAAATGTTTGCTGAGATTTCAGGAAACTCGCAGTTTTTTGGAAGCCTGGCAACCCCATTCTATGAAAGGGATTCTCTTCAGTCTCTGCTTGGGGCTACTTCAATAGCACACAAACCTTAGCGATAGAACTTGGAACTACATTATTGTGCCAAGTTTCAAAGAGCTAGCACAAACCGTGTTTGATTTAGAGTTCCAACTACATGTATCCATATAGGAGAAAACAGAGTGAAACCTAAACATGAAAACGGTTACTGCAAAGGAACGGTTTAACCTAGAAGAACGAAATTTGGTGAGCCAAGTGGGATTCGTGTACTGATCACTACCTGCAAGTATCATCAAGATTGGGTGAAAAATGTTTGCTGAGATTTCAGGAAACTCGCAGTTTTTTGGAAGCTTGGCAACCCCTTTCAATGAAAGGGATTTTCGTCAGTCTCTGCTTGGGGCTACTTCAATAGCACACAAACCATAGCGATAGAACTTGGAAATACATTCTTGTGCCAAGTTTCAAAGAGCTAGCACAAACCGTGTTTGATTTAGAGTTCCAACTACATGTATCCATATAGGAGAAAACAGAGTGAAACCTAAACATGAAAACGGTTACTGCAAAGGAACGGTTTAACCTAGAAGAACGAAATTTGGTGAGCCAAGTGGGATTCGTGTACTGATCAGTACCTGCAAGTATCATCAAGATTGGGTGAAAAAATGTTTGCTGAGATTTCAGGAAACTCGCAGTTTTTGGAAGCTTGGCAACCCCTTTCAATGAAAGGGATTCTCGTCAGTCTCTGCTTGGGGCTACTTCAATAGCACACAAACCATAGTGATAGAACTTGGAACTACATTATTGTGCCAAGTTTCAAAGAGCTAGCACAAACCGTGTTTGATTTAGAGTTCCAACTACATGTATCCATATAGGAGAAAACAGAGTGAAACCTAAACATGAAAACGGTTACTGCAAAGGAACGGTTTAACCTAGAAGAACGAAATTTGGTGAGCCAAGTGGGATTGGTGTACTGATCATTAAATGGAAGTATCATCAAGACTGGGTGAAAAAATGTTTGCTGAGATTTCAGGAAACTCGCAGTTTTTTGGAAGCCTGGCAACCCCATTCTATGAAAGGGATTCTCTTCAGTCTCTGCTTGGGGCTACTTCAATAGCACACAAACCTTAGCGATAGAACTTGGAACTACATTATTGTGCCAAGTTTCAAAGAGCTAGCACAAACCGTGTTTGATTTAGAGTTCCAACTACATGTATCCATATAGGAGAAAACAGAGTGAAACCTAAACATGAAAACGGTTACTGCAAAGGAACGGTTTAACCTAGAAGAACGAAATTTGGTGAGCCAAGTGGGATTGGTGTACTGATCATTAAATGGAAGTATCATCAAGATTGGGTGAAAAAATGTTTGCTGAGATTTCGGGAAACTCGTAGTTTTTTGGAAGCTTGGCAACCCCTTTCAATGAAAGGGATTCTCGTCAGTCTCTGCTTGGGGCTACTTCAATAGCACACAAACCATAGCGATAGAACTTGGAACTACATTATTGTGCCAAGTTTCAAAGAGCTAGCACAAACCGTGTTTGATTTAGAGTTCCAACTACATGTATCCATATAGGAGAAAACAGAGTGAAACCTAAACATGAAAACGGTTCCTGCAAAGGAACGGTTTAACCTAGAAGAACGAAATTTGGTGTGCCAAGTGGGATTGGTGTACTGATCATTAAATGGAAGTATCATCAAGATTGGGTGAAAAAATGTTTGCTGAGATTTCAGGAAACTCGTAGTTTTTTTGAAGCTTGGCAACCCCTTTCAATGAAAGGGATTCTCGTCAGTCTCTGCTTGGGGCTACTTCAATAGCACACAAACCATAGCGATGGAACTTGGAACTATATTATTGTGCCAAGTTTCAAAGAGCTAGCACAAACCGTGTTTGATTTAGAGTTCCAACTACATGTATCTATATAGGAGAAAACAGAGTGAAACCTAAATATGAAAACGATTACTGCAAAGGAACGGTTTAACCTAGAAGAACGAAATTTGGTGAGCCAAGTGGGATTGGTGTACTGATCATTAAATGGAAGTATCATCAAGATTGGGTGAAAAAATGTCTGCTGAGATTTCAGGAAACTCGCAGTTTTTTGAAGCCTGGCAACCCCTTTCTATGAAATGGATTCTCATCAGTCTCTGCTTGGGGCTTCTTCAATAGCAAACAAACCATAGCGATAGAACTTGGAACTACATTATTGTGCCAAGTTTCAAAGAGCTAGCACAAACCGTGTTTGATTTAGAGTTCCAACTACATGTATCCATATAGGAGAAAACAGAGTGAAACCTAAACATGAAAACGGTTACTGCAAAGGAACGGTTTAACCTAGAAGAACGAAATTAGGTGAGCCAAGTGGGATTGGTGTACTGATCATTAAATAGAAGTATCATCAAGATTGGGTGAAAAAATGTTTGCTGATATTTCAGGAAACTCGTAGTTTTTTGGAAGCTTGGCAACCCCTTTCAATGAAAGGGATTCTCGTCAGTCTCTGCTTGGGGCTACTTCAATAGCACACAAACCATAGCGATAGAACTTGGAACTACATTCTTGTGCCAAGTTTCAAAGAGCTAGCACAAACCGTGTTTGATTTAGAGTTCCAAATACATGTATCCATATAGGAGAAAACAGAGTGAAACCTAAACATGAAAACGGTTACTGCAAAGGAACGGTTTAACCTAGAAGAACGAAATTTGGTGAGCCAAGTGGGATTCGTGTACTGATCAGTACCTGCAAGTATCATCAAGATTGGGTGAAAAAATGTTTGCTGAGATTTCAGGAAACTCGCAGTTTTTTGGAAGCTTGGCAACCCCTTTCAATGAAAGGGATTCTCGTCAGTCTCTGCTTGGGGCTACTTCAATAGCACACAAACCATAGTGATAGAACTTGGAACTACATTATTGTGCCAAGTTTCAAAGATCTAGCACAAACCGTGTTTGATTTAGAGTTCCAACTACATGTATCTATATAGGAGAAAACAGAGTGAAACCTAAACATGAAAACGGTTACTGCAAAGGAACGGTTTAACCTAGAAGAACGAAATTTGGTGAGCCAAGTGGGATTCGTGTACTGATCACTACCTGCAAGTATCATCAAGACTGGTTGAAAAAATGTTTGCTGAGATTTCAGGAAACTCGCAGTTTTTTCGGAAGCCTCCAACCCCTTTCAATGAAATTGATTCTCGTCAGTCTCTGCTTGGGGCTACTTCAATAGCACACAAACCATAGCGATAGAACTTGGAACTACATTATTGTGCCAAGTTTCAAAGAGCTAGCAAAAACCGTGTTTGATTTAGAGTTCCAACTACATGTATCCATATAGGAGAAAACAGAGTGAAACCTAAACATGAAAACGGTTACTGCAAAGGAACGGTTTAACCTAGAAGAACGAAATTTGGTGAGCCAAGTGGGATTGGTGTACTGATCATTAAATGGAAGTATCATCAAGACTGGGTGAAAAAATGTTTGCTGAGATTTCAGGAAACTCGCAGTTTTTTGGAAGCCTGGCAACCCCATTCTATGAAAGGGATTCTCTTCAGTCTCTGCTTGGGGCTACTTCAATAGCACACAAACCTTAGCGATAGAACTTGGAACTACATTATTGTGCCAAGTTTCAAAGAGCTAGCACAAACCGTGTTTGATTTAGAGTTCCAACTACATGTATCCATATAGGAGAAAACAGAGTGAAACCTAAACATGAAAACGGTTACTGCAAAGGAACGGTTTAACCTAGAAGAACGAAATTTGGTGAGCCAAGTGGGATTTGTGTACTGATTATTAAATAGAAGTATCATCTAGATTGGGTGAAAAAATGTTTGCTGAGATTTCGGGAAACTCGTAGTTTTTTGGAAGCTTGGCAACCCCTTTCAATGAAAGGGATTCTCGTCAGTCTCTGCTTGGGGCTACTTCAATAGCACACAAACCATAGCGATAGAACTTGGAACTACATTATTGTGCCAAGTTTCAAAGAGCTAGCACAAACCGTGTTTGATTTAGAGTTCCAACTACATGTATCTATATAGGAGAAAACAGAGTGAAACCTAAACATGAAAACGGTTACTGCAAAGGAACGGTTTAACTTAGAAGAACGAAATTTGGTGAGCCAAGTGGGATTTGTGTACTGATCAGTACCTGCAAGTATCATCAAGATTGGGTGAAAAAATGTTTGCTGAGATTTCAGGAAACTCGCAGTTTTTTGGAAGCTTGGCAACCCCTTTCAATGAAAGGATTCTCGTCAGTCTCTGCTTGGGGCTACTTCAATAGCACACAAACCATAGTGATAGAACTTGGAACTACATTATTGTGCCAAGTTTCAAAGAGCTAGCACAAACCGTGTTTGATTTAGAGTTCCAACTACATGTATCTATATAGGAGAAAACAGAGTGAAACCTAAACATGAAAACGGTTACTGCAAAGGAACGGTTTAACCTAGAAGAACGAAATTTGGTGAGCCAAGTGGGATTCGTGTACTGATCACTACCTGCAAGTATCATCAAGACTGGTTGAAAAAATGTTTGCTGAGATTTCAGGAAACTCGCAGTTTTTTGGAAGCCTCCAACCCCTTTCAATGAAATTGATTCTCGTCAGTCTCTGCTTGGGGCTACTTCAATAGCACACAAACCATAGCGATAGAACTTGGAACTACATTCTTGTGCCAAGTTTCAAAGAGCTAGCACAAACCGTGTTTGATTTAGAGTTCCAACTACATGTATCCATATAGGAGAAAACAGAGTGAAACCTAAACATGAAAACGGTTCCTGCAAAGGAACGGTTTAACCTAGAAGAACGAAATTTGGTGTGCCAAGTGGGATTGGTGTACTGATCATTAAATGGAAGTATCATCAAGATTGGGTGAAAAAATGTTTGCTGAGATTTCAGGAAACTCGTAGTTTTTTGGAAGCTTGGCAACCCCTTTCAATGAAAGGGATTCTCGTCAGTCTCTGCTTGGGGCTACTTCAATAGCACACAAACCATAGCGATAGAACTTGGAACTACATTCTTGTGCCAAGTTTCAAAGAGCTAGCAAAAACCGTGTTTGATTTAGAGTTCCAACTACATGTATCCATATAGGAGAAAACAGAGTGAAACCTAAACATGAAAACGGTTACTGCAAAGGAACGGTTTAACCTAGAAGAACGAAATTTGGTGAGCCAAGTGGGATTGGTGTACTGATCTTTAAATAGAAGTATCATCAAGATTGGGTGAAAAAATATTTGCTGAGATTTCAGGAAACTCGTAGATTTTTGGAAGCTTGGCAACCCCTTTCAATGAAAGGGATTCTCGTCAGTCTCTGCTTGGGGCTACTTCAAAAGAACACAAACCATAGCGATAGAACTTGGAACTACATTATTGTGTCAAGTTTCAAAGAGCTAGCACAAACCGTGTTTGATTTAGAGTTCCAACTACATGTATCCATATAGGAGAAAACAGAGTGAAACCTAAACATGAAAACGGTTACTGCAAAGGAACGGTTTAACCTAGAAGAACGAAATTTGGTGAGCCAAGTGGGATTGGTGTACTGATCATTAAATGGAAGTATCATCAAGACTGGGTGAAAAAATGTTTGCTGAGATTTCAGGAAACTCGCAGTTTTTTGGAAGCCTGGCAACCCCATTCTATGAAAGGGATTCTCTTCAGTCTCTGCTTGGGGCTACTTCAATAGCACACAAACCTTAGCGATAGAACTTGGAACTACATTATTGTGCCAAGTTTCAAAGAGCTAGCACAAACCGTGTTTGATTTAGAGTTCCAACTACATGTATCCATATAGGAGAAAACAGAGTGAAACCTAAACATGAAAACGGTTACTGCAAAGGAACAGTTTAACCTAGAAGAACGAAATTTGGTGAGCCAAGTGGGATTGGTGTACTGATTATTAAATAGAAGTATCATCAAGATTGGGTGAAAAAATGTTTGCTGAGATTTCAGGAAACTCGTAGATTTTTGGAAGCTTGGCAACCCCTTTCAATGAAAGTGATTCTCGTCAGTCTCTGCTTGGGGCTACTTCAATAGCACACAAACCATAGCGATAGAACTTGGAACTACATTATTGTGCCAAGTTTCAAAGAGCTAGCACAAACCGTGTTTGATTTGGAGTTCCAACTACATGTATCCATATAGGAGAAAACAGAGTGAAACCTAAACATGAAAACGGTTACTGCAAAGGAACGGTTTAACCTAGAAGAACGAAATTTGGTGAGCCAAGTGGGATTCGTGTACTGATCACTACCTGCAAGTATCATCAAGATTGGGTGAAAAAAATGTTTGCTGAGATTTCAGGAAACTCGCAGTTTTTTGGAAGCTTGGCAACCCCTTTCAATGAAAGGGATTTTCGTCAGTCTCTGCTTGGGGCTACTTCAATAGCACACAAACCATAGCGATAGAACTTGGAACTACATTATTGTGCCAAGTTTCAAAGAGCTAGCAAAAACCGTGTTTGATTTAGAGTTCCAACTACATGTATCCATATAGGAGAAAACAGAGTGAAACCTAAACATGAAAACGGTTACTGCAAAGGAACGGTTTAACCTAGAAGAACGAAATTTGGTGAGCCAAGTGGGATTGGTGTACTGATCATTAAATGGAAGTATCATCAAGATTGGGTGAAAAAATGTTTGCTGAGATTTCAGGAAACTCGCAGTTTTTTGGAAGCCTGGCAACCCCATTCTATGAAAGGGATTCTCGTCAGTCTCTGCTTGGGCCTACTTCAATAGCCCACAAACCATAGCGATAGAACTTGGAACTACATTATTGTGCCAAGTTTCAAAGAGCTAGCACAAACCGTGTTTGAGTTAGAGTTCCAACTACATGTATCCATATAGGAGAAAACAGAGTGAAACCTAAACATGAAAACGGTTACTGCAAACGAACGGTTTAACATAGAAAAACGAAATTTGGTGAGCCAAGTGGGATTGGTGTACTGATCATTAAATGGAAGTATCATCAAGATTGGGTGAAAAATATTTGCTGAGATTTCTGTAAACTCGCAGTTTTTTGAAGTTTGGCAACCCCTTTCAATGAAAGGGATTCTCGTCAGTCTCTGCTTGGGGCTACTTCAATAGCACACAAACCCTAGCGATAGAACTTGAAACTACATTATTGTGCCAAGTTTCAAAGAGCTAGCACAAACCGTGTTTGATTTAGAGTTCCAACTACATGTATCCATATAGGAGAAAACAGAGTGAAACCTAAACATGAAAACGGTTACTGCAAAGGAACGGTTTAACCTAGAAGAACAAAATTTGGTGAGCCAAGTGGGATTCGTGTACTGATCACTACCTGCAAGTATCATCAAGATTGGGTGAAAAAATGTTTGCTGATATTTCAGGAAACTCGCAGTTTTTTGGAAGCTTGGCAACCCCTTTCAATGAAAGGGATTCTCGTCAGTCTGTGCTTGGGGGTACTTCAATAGCACACAAACCATAGCGATAGAACTTGGAACTACATTATTGTGCCAAGTTTCAAAGAGCTAGTACAAACCGTGTTTGATTTAGAGTTCCAACTACATGTATCCATATAGGAGAAAACAGAGTGAAACCTAAACATGAAAACGGTTACTGCAAAGGAACGTTTTAACCTAGAAGAACGAAATTTGGTGACAAAAGTGGGATTGGTGTACTGATCATTAAATGGAAGTATCATCAAGATTGGGTGAAAAAATGTTTGCTGAGATTTCAGGAAACTCGTAGTTTTTGGAAGCTTGGCAACCCCTTTCAATGAAAGGGATTCTCGTCAGTCTCTGCTTGGGGCTACTTCAATAACACACAAACCCTAGCCATAGAACTTGGAACTACATTATTGTGCCAAGTTTCAAAGAGCTAGCACAAACCGTGTTTGATTTAGAGTTCCAACTACATGTATCCATATAGGAGAAAACAGAGTGAAACCTAAACATGAAAACGGTTACTGCAAAGGAACGGTTTAACCTAGAAGAACGAAATTTGGTGAGCCAAGTGGGATTGGTGTACTGATCATTAAATGGAAGTATCATCAAGATTGGGTGAAAAAATGTTTGCTGAGATTTCAGGAAACTCGTAGATTTTTGGAAGCTTGGCAACCCCTTTCAATGAAAGGGATTCTCGTCAGTCTCTGCTTGGGGCTACTTCAATAGCACACAAACCCTAGGGATAGACCTTGGAACTATATTATTGTGCCAAGTTTCAAAGAGCTAGCACAAACCGTGTTTGATTTAGAGTTCCAACTACATGTATTCCATATAGGAGAAAACAGAGTGAAACCTAAACATGAAAACGGTTACTGCAAAGGAACGGTTTAACCTAGAAGAACGAAATTTGGTGAGCCAAGTGGGATTGGTGTACTGATCATTAAATGGAAGTATCATCAAGATTGGGTGAAAAAATATTTGCTGAGATTTCTGTAAACTCGTAGTTTTTTGGAAGCTTGGCAACCCCTTTCAATGAAAGGGATTCTCGTCAGTCTCTGCTTGGGGCTACTTCAATAGCACACAAACCCTAGCGATAGAACTTGAAACTACATTATTGTGCCAAGTTTCAAAGAGCTAGCACAAACCGTGTTTGATTTAGAGTTCCAACTACATGTATCTATATAGGAGAAAACAGAGTGAAACCTAAATATGAAAACGATTACTGCAAAGGAACGGTTTAACCTAGAAGAACGAAATTTGGTGAGCCAAGTGGGATTGGTGTACTGATCATTAAATGGAAGTATCATCAAGATTGGGTTAAAAAATGTTAGCTGAGATTTCAGGAAACTCGTAGTTTTTTGGAAGCTTGATAACCCCTTTCAATGAAAGGGATTCTCGTCAGTCTCTGCTTGGGGCTACTTCAATAACACACAAACCATAGCCATAGAACTTTGAACTACATTATTGTGCCAAGTTTCAAAGAGCTAGCACAAATCGTGTTTGATTTAGAGTTCCAACTACATGTATCCATATAGGAGAAAACAGAGTGAAACCTAAACATGAAAACGGTTACTGCAAAGGAACGGTTTAACTTAGAAGAACGAAATTTGGTGAGCCAAGTGGGATTAGTGTACTGATCATTAAATGGAAGTACCATCAAGATTGGGTGAAAAAATGTTTGCTGATATTTCAGGAAACTCGTAGTTTTTTGGAAGCTTGGCAACCCCTTTCAATGAAAGGGATTCTCGTCAGTCTCTGCTTGGGGCTACTTCAATAGCACACAAACCATAGCGATAGAACTTGGAACTACATTATTGTGCCAAGTTTCAAAGAGGTAGCACAAATCGTGTTTGATTTAGAGTTCCAAGTACATGTATCCATATAGGAGAAAACAGAGTGAAACCTAAACATGAAAACGGTTACTGCAAAGGAACGGTTTAACCTAGAAGAACGAAATTTGGTGTGCCAAGTGGGATTGGTGTACTGATCATTAAATGGAAGGATCATCAAGATTGGGTGAAAAAACGTTTGCTGAGATTTCAGGAAACTCGTAGTTTTTTGGAAGCTTGGCAACCCCTTTCAATGAAAGGGATTCTCGTCAGTCTCTGCTTGGGGCTACTTCAATAGCACACAACCATAGCGATAGAACTTGGAACTATATTATTGTGCCAAGTTTCAAAGAGCTAGCACAAACCGTGTTTGATTTAGAGTTCCAAATACATGTATCTATATAGGACAAAACAGAGTGAAACCTAAATATGAAAACGATTACTGCAAAGGAACGGTTTAACCTATAAGAACGAAATTTGGTGAGCCAAGTGGGATTCGTGTACTGATCACTACCTGCAAGTATCATCAAGATTGGGTGAAAAAATGTTTGCTGATATTTCAGGAAACTCGCAGTTTTTTGGAAGCTTGGCAACCCCTTTCAATGAAAGGGATTCTCGTCAGTCTGTGCTTGGGGGTACCTCAATAGCACACAAACCATAGCGATAGAACTTGGAACTACCTTATTGTGCCAAGTTTCAAAGAGCTAGCACAAACCGTGTTTGATTTAGAGTTCCAACTACATGTATCCATATAGGAGAAAACAGAGTGAAACCTAAACATGAAAACGGTTACTGCAAAGGAACGGTTTAACCTAGAAGAACGAAATTTGGTGAGCCAAGTGGGATTCGTGTACTGATCACTACCTGCAAGTATCATCAAGATTGGGTGAAAAAATGTTTGCTGAGATTCAGGAAACTCGCAGTTTTTTGGAAGCTTGGCAACCCCTTTCAATGAAAGGGATTCTCGTCAGTCTCTGCTTGGGGCTACTTCAATAGCACACAAACCATAGCGATAGAACTTGGAACTACATTATTGTGCCAAGTTTCAAAGAGCTAGCACAAACCGTGTTTGATTTAGAGTTCCAACTACACGTATCTATATAGGAGAAAACAGAGTGAAACCTAAACATGAAAACGGTTACTGCAAAGGAACGTTTTAACCTAGAAGAACGAAATTTGGTGACAAAAGTGGGATTGGTGTACTGATCATTAAATGGAAGTATCATCAAGATTGGGTGAAAAAATGTTTGCTGAGATTTCAGGAAACTCGTAGTTTTTTGGAAGCTTGGCAACCCCTTTCAATGAAAGGGATTCTCGTCAGTCTCTGCTTGGGGCTACTTCAATAACACACAAACCCTAGCCATAGAACTTGGAACTACATTATTGTGCCAAGTTTCAAAGAGCTAGCACAAACCGTGTTTGATTTAGAGTTCCAACTACATGTATCCATATAGGAGAAAACAGAGTGAAACCTAAACATGAAAACGGTTACTGCAAAGGAACGGTTTAACCTAGAAGAACGAAATTTGGTGAGCCAAGTGGGATTCGTGTACTGATCACTACCTGCAAGTATCATCAAGACTGGGTGAAAAAATGTTTGCTGAGATTTCAGGAAACTCGCAGTTTTTTGGAAGCCTGGCAACCCCATTCTATGAAAGGGATTCTCGTCAGTCTCTGCTTGGGCCTACTTCAATAGCCCACAAACCATAGCGATAGAACTTGGAACTACATTATTGTGCCAAGTTTCAAAGAGCTAGCACAAACCGTGTTTGAGTTAGAGTTCCAACTACATGTATCCATATAGGAGAAAACAGAGTGAAACCTAAACATGAAAACGGTTACTGCAAACGAACGGTTTAACATAGAAAAACGAAATTTTGGTGAGCCAAGTGGGATTGGTGTACTGATCATTAAATGGAAGTATCATCAAGATTGGGTGAAAAAATATTTGCTGAGATTTCTGTAAACTCGTAGTTTTTTGAAGCTTGGCAACCCCTTTCAATGAAAGGGATTCTCGTCAGTCTCTGCTTGGGGCTACTTCAATAGCACACAAACCCTAGCGATAGAACTTGAAACTACATTATTGTGCCAAGTTTCAAAGAGCTAGCACAAACCGTGTTTGATTTAGAGTTCCAACTACATGTATCCATATAGGAGAAAACAGAGTGAAACCTAAACATGAAAACGGTTACTGCAAAGGAACGTTTTAACCTAGAAGAACAAAATTTGGTGAGCCAAGTGGGATTCGTGTACTGATCACTACCTGCAAGTATCATCAAGATTGGGTGAAAAAATGTTTGCTGATATTTCAGGAAACTCGCAGTTTTTTGGAAGCTTGGCAACCCCTTTCAATGAAAGGGATTCTCGTCAGTCTCTGCTTGGGGCTACTTCAATAGCACACAAACCATAGCGATAGAACTTGGAACTACATTATTGTGCCAAGTTTCAAAGAGCTAGCACAACCGTGTTTGATTTAGAGTTCCAACTACATGTATCCATATAGGAGAAAACAGAGTGAAACCTAAACATGAAAACGGTTACTGCAAAGGAACGGTTTAACCTAGAAGAACGAAATTTGGTGAGCCAAGTGGGATTCGTGTACTGATCACTACCTGCAAGTATCATCAAGATTGGGTGAAAAAATGTTTGCTGAGATTCAGGAAACTCGCAGTTTTTTGGAAGCTTGGCAACCCCTTTCAATGAAAGGGATTCTCGTCAGTCTCTGCTTGGGGCTACTTCAATAGCACACAAACCATAGCGATAGAACTTGGAACTACATTATTGTGCCAAGTTTCAAAGAGCTAGCACAAACCGTGTTTGATTTAGAGTTCCAACTACACGTATCTATATAGGAGAAAACAGAGTGAAACCTAAACATGAAAACGGTTACTGCAAAGGAACGTTTTAACCTAGAAGAACGAAATTTGGTGACAAAAGTGGGATTGGTGTACTGATCATTAAATGGAAGTATCATCAAGATTGGGTGAAAAAATGTTTGCTGAGATTTCAGGAAACTCGTAGTTTTTTGGAAGCTTGGCAACCCCTTTCAATGAAAGGGATTCTCGTCAGTCTCTGCTTGGGGCTACTTCAATAACACACAAACCCTAGCCATCGAACTTGGCACTACATTATTGTGCCAAGTTTCAAAGAGCTAGCACAAACCGTGTTTGATTTAGAGTTCCAACTACATGTATCCATATAGGAGAAAACAGAGTGAAACCTAAACATGAAAACGGTTACTGCAAAGGACGGTTTAACCTAGAAGAACGAAATTTGGTGAGCCAAAGTGGGATTCGTGTACTGATCACTACCTGCAAGTATCATCAAGATTGGGTGAAAAAATGTTTGCTGAGATTTCAGGAAACTCGCAGTTTTTTGGAAGCTTGGCAACCCCTTTCAATGAAAGGGATTCTCGTCAGTCTCTGCTTGGGGCTACTTCAATAGCACACAAACCATAGCGATAGAACTTGGAACTACATTATTGTGCCAAGTTACAAAGAGCTAGCACAAACCGTGTTTGATTTAGAGTTCCAACTACACGTATCTATATAGGAGAAAACAGAGTGAAACCTAAACATGAAAACGGTTACTGCAAAGGAACGTTTTAACCTAGAAGAACGAAATTTGGTGAGCCAAGTGGGATTGGGTGTACTGATCATTAAATGGAAGTATCATCAAGATTGGGTGAAAAAATGTTTGCTGAGATTTCAGGAAACTCGTAGATTTTTGGAAGCTTGGCAACCCCTTTCAATGAAAGGGATTCTCGTCAGTCTCTGCTTGGGGCTACTTCAATAGCACACAAACCCTAGGGATAGACCTTGGAACTATATTATTGTGCCAAGTTTCAAAGAGCTAGCACAAACCGTGTTTGATTTAGAGTTCCAACTACATGTATCCATATAGGAGAAAACAGAGTGAAACCTAAACATGAAAACGGTTACTGCAAAGGAACGGTTTAACCTAGAAGAACGAAATTTGGTGAGCCAAGTGGGATTGGTGTACTGATCATTAAATGGAAGTATCATCAAGACTGGGTGAAAAAATGTTTGCTGAGATTTCAGGAAACTCGCAGTTTTTTGGAAGCCTGGCAACCCCATTCTATGAAAGGGATTCTCGTCAGTCTCTGCTTGGGCCTACTTTAATAGCACACAAACCTTAGCGATAGAACTTGGAACTACATTATTGTGCCAAGTTTCAAAGAGCTAGCACAAACCGTGTTTGAGTTAGAGTTCCAACTACATGTATCCATATAGGAGAAAACAGAGTGAAACCTAAACATGAAAACGGTTACTGCAAACGAACGGTTTAACATAGAAAAACGAAATTTGGTGAGCCAAGTGGGATTGGTGTACTGATCATTAAATGGAAGTATCATCAAGATTGGGTGAAAAAATATTTGCTGAGATTTCTGTAAACTCGTAGTTTTTTGGAAGCTTGGCAACCCCTTTCAATGAAAGGGATTCTCGTCAGTCTCTGCTTGGGGCTACTTCAATAGCACACAAACCCTAGCGATAGAACTTGAAACTACATTATTGTGCCAAGTTTGAAAGAGCTAGCACAAACCGTGTTTTGATTTAGAGTTCCAACTACATGTATCTATATAGGAGAAAACAGAGTGAAACCTAAATATGAAAACGATTACTGCAAAGGAACGGTTTAACCTAGAAGAACGAAATTTGGTGAGCCAAGTGGGATTGGTGTACTGATCATTAAATGGAAGTATCATCAAGATTGGGTTAAAAAATGTTAGCTGAGATTTCAGGAAACTCGTAGTTTTTTGGAAGCTTGATAACCCCTATCAATGAAAGGGATTCTCGTCAGTCTCTGCTTGGGGCTACTTCAATAACACACAAACCATAGCCATAGAACTTGGAACTACATTATTGTGCCAAGTTTCAAAGAGCTAGCACAAATCGTGTTTGATTTAGAGTTCCAACTACATGTATCCATATAGGAGAAAACAGAGTGAAACCTAAACATGAAAACGGTTACTGCAAAGGAACGGTTTAACTTAGAAGAACGAAATTTGGTGAGCCAAGTGGGATTAGTGTACTGATCATTAAATGGAAGTACCATCAAGATTGGGTGAAAAAATGTTTGCTGATATTTCAGGAAACTCGTAGTTTTTTGGAAGCTTGGCAACCCCTTTCAATGAAAGGGATTCTCGTCAGTCTCTGCTTGGGGCTACTTCAATAGCACACAAACCATAGCGATAGAACTTGGAACTACATTATTGTGCCAAGTTTCAAAGAGGTAGCACAAATCGTGTTTGATTTAGAGTTCCAAGTACATGTATCCATATAGGAGAAAACAGAGTGAAACCTAAACATGAAAACGGTTCCTGCAAAGGAACGGTTTAACCTAGAAGAACGAAATTTGGTGTGCCAAGTGGGATTGGTGTACTGATCATTAAATGGAAGGATCATCAAGATTGGGTGAAAAAACGTTTGCTGAGATTTCAGGAAACTCGTAGTTTTTTGGAAGCTTGGCAACCCCTTTCAATGAAAGGGATTCTCGTCAGTCTCTGCTTGGGGCTACTTCAATAGCACACAAACCATAGCGATAGAACTTGGAACTATATTATTGTGCCAAGTTTCAAAGAGCTAGCACAAACCGTGTTTGATTTAGAGTTCCAACTACATGTATCTATATAGGAGAAAACAGAGTGAAACCTAAATATGAAAACGATTACTGCAAAGGAACGGTTTAACCTAGAAGAACGAAATTTGGTGAGCCAAGTGGGATTGGTGTACTGATCATTAAATGGAAGTATCATCAAGATTGGGTTAAAAAATGTTAGCTGAGATTTCAGGAAACTCGTAGTTTTTTGGAAGCTTGATAACCCCTTTCAATGAAAGGGATTCTCGTCAGTCTCTGCTTGGGGCTACTTCAATAACACACAAACCATAGCCATAGAACTTGGAACTACATTATTGTGCCAAGTTTCAAAGAGCTAGCACAAATCGTGTTTGATTTAGAGTTCCAACTACATGTATCCATATAGGAGAAAACAGAGTGAAACCTAAACATGAAAACGGTTACTGCAAAGGAACGGTTTAACTTAGAAGAACGAAATTTGGTGAGCCAAGTGGGATTAGTGTACTGATCATTAAATGGAAGTACCATCAAGATTGGGTGAAAAAATGTTTGCTGATATTTCAGGAAACTCGTAGTTTTTTGGAAGCTTGGCAACCCCTTTCAATGAAAGGGATTCTCGTCAGTCTCTGCTTGGGGCTACTTCAATAGCACACAAACCATAGCGATAGAACTTGGAACTACATTATTGTGCCAAGTTTCAAAGAGGTAGCACAAATCGTGTTTGATTTAGAGTTCCAAGTACATGTATCCATATAGGAGAAAACAGAGTGAAACCTAAACATGAAAACGGTTACTGCAAAGGAACGGTTTAACCTAGAAGAACGAAATTTGGTGTGCCAAGTGGGATTGGTGTACTGATCATTAAATGGAAGGATCATCAAGATTGGGTGAAAAAACGTTTGCTGAGATTTCAGGAAACTCGTAGTTTTTTGGAAGCTTGGCAACCCCTTTCAATGAAAGGGATTCTCGTCAGTCTCTGCTTGGGGCTACTTCAATAGCACACAAACCATAGCGATAGAACTTGGAACTATATTATTGTGCCAAGTTTCAAAGAGCTAGCACAAACCGTGTTTGATTTAGAGTTCCAAATACATGTATCTATATAGGACAAAACAGAGTGAAACCTAAATATGAAAACGATTACTGCAAAGGAACGGTTTAACCTATAAGAACGAAATTTGGTGAGCCAAGTGGGATTCGTGTACTGATCACTACCTGCAAGTATCATCAAGATTGGGTGAAAAAATGTTTGCTGATATTTCAGGAAACTCGCAGTTTTTTGGAAGCTTGGCAACCCCTTTCAATGAAAGGGATTCTCGTCAGTCTGTGCTTGGGGGTACCTCAATAGCACACAAACCATAGCGATAGAACTTGGAACTACATTATTGTGCCAAGTTTCAAAGAGCTAGCACAAACCGTGTTTGATTAGAGTTCCAACTACATGTATCCATATAGGAGAAAACAGAGTGAAACCTAAACATGAAAACGGTTACTGCAAAGGAACGGTTTAACCTAGAAGAACGAAATTTGGTGAGCCAAGTGGGATTCGTGTACTGATCACTACCTGCAAGTATCATCAAGATTGGGTGAAAAAATGTTTGCTGAGATTCAGGAAACTCGCAGTTTTTTGGAAGCTTGGCAACCCCTTTCAATGAAAGGGATTCTCGTCAGTCTCTGCTTGGGGCTACTTCAATAGCACACAAACCCTAGCGATAGAACTTGAAACTACATTATTGTGCCAAGTTTCAAAGAGCTAGCACAAACCGTGTTTGATTTAGAGTTCCAACTACATGTATCCATATAGGAGAAAACAGAGTGAAACCTAAACATGAAAACGGTTACTGCAAAGGAACGGTTTAACCTAGAAGAACAAAATTTGGTGAGCCAAGTGGGATTCGTGTACTGATCACTACCTGCAAGTATCATCAAGATTGGGTGAAAAAATGTTTGCTGATATTTCAGGAAACTCGCAGTTTTTTGGAAGCTTGGCAACCCCTTTCAATGAAAGGGATTCTCGTCAGTCTGTGCTTGGGGGTACTTCAATAGCACACAAACCATAGCGATAGAACTTGGAACTACATTATTGTGCCAAGTTTCAAAGAGCTAGCACAAACCGTGTTTGATTTAGAGTTTCAACTACATGTATCCATATAGGAGAAAACAGAGTGAAACCTAAACATGAAAACGGTTACTGCAAAGGAACGGTTTAACCTAGAAGAACGAAATTTGGTGAGCCAAGTGGGATTCGTGTACTGATCACTACCTGCAAGTATCATCAAGATTGGGTGAAAAAATGTTTGCTGAGATTCAGGAAACTCGCAGTTTTTTGGAAGCTTGGCAACCCCTTTCAATGAAAGGGATTCTCGTCAGTCTCTGCTTGGGGCTACTTCAATAGCACACAAACCATAGCGATAGAACTTGGAACTACATTATTGTGCCAAGTTTCAAAGAGCTAGCACAAACCGTGTTTGATTTAGAGTTCCAACTACACGTATCTATATAGGAGAAAACAGAGTGAAACCTAAACATGAAAACGGTTACTGCAAAGGAACGTTTTAACCTAGAAGAACGAAATTTGGTGACAAAAGTGGGATTGGTGTACTGATCATTAAATGGAAGTATCATCAAGATTGGGTGAAAAAATGTTTGCTGAGATTTCAGGAAACTCGTAGTTTTTTGGAAGCTTGGCAACCCCTTTCAATGAAAGGGATTCTCGTCAGTCTCTGCTTGGGGCTACTTCAATAACACACAAACCCTAGCCATAGAACTTGGAACTACATTATTGTGCCAAGTTTCAAAGAGCTAGCACAAACCGTGTTTGATTTAGAGTTCCAACTACATGTATCCATATAGGAGAAAACAGAGTGAAACCTAAACATGAAAACGGTTACTGCAAAGGAACGGTTTAACCTAGAAGAACGAAATTTGGTGAGCCAAGTGGGATTCGTGTACTGATCACTACCTGCAAGTATCATCAAGATTGGGTGAAAAAATGTTTGCTGATATTTCAGGAAACTCGCAGTTTTTTGGAAGCTTGGCAACCCCTTTCAATGAAAGGGATTCTCGTCAGTCTGTGCTTGGGGGTACCTCAATAGCACACAAACCATAGCGATAGAACTTGGAACTACATTATTGTGCCAAGTTTCAAAGAGCTAGCACCAACCGTGTTTGATTTAGAGTTCCAACTACATGTATCCATATAGGAGAAAACAGAGTGAAACCTAAACATGAAAACGGTTACTGCAAAGGAACGGTTTAACCTAGAAGAACGAAATTTGGTGAGCCAAGTGGGATTCGTGTACTGATCACTACCTGCAAGTATCATCAAGATTGGGTGAAAAAATGTTTGCTGAGATTCAGGAAACTCGCAGTTTTTTGGAAGCTTGGCAACCCCTTTCAATGAAAGGGATTCTCGTCAGTCTCTGCTTGGGGCTACTTCAATAGCACACAAACCCTAGCGATAGAACTTGAAACTACATTATTGTGCCAAGTTTCAAAGAGCTAGCACAAACCGTGTTTGATTTAGAGTTCCAACTACATGTATCCATATAGGAGAAAACAGAGTGAAACCTAAACATGAAAACGGTTACTGCAAAGGAACGGTTTAACCTAGAAGAACAAAATTTGGTGAGCCAAGTGGGATTCGTGTACTGATCACTACCTGCAAGTATCATCAAGATTGGGTGAAAAAATGTTTGCTGATATTTCAGGAAACTCGCAGTTTTTTGGAAGCTTGGCAACCCCTTTCAATGAAAGGGATTCTCGTCAGTCTGTGCTTGGGGGTACTTCAATAGCACACAAACCATAGCGATAGAACTTGGAACTACATTATTGTGCCATGTTTCAAAGAGCTAGCACAAACCGTGTTTGATTTAGAGTTTCAACTACATGTATCCATATAGGAGAAAACAGAGTGAAACCTAAACATGAAAACGGTTACTGCAAAGGAACGGTTTAACCTAGAAGAACGAAATTTGGTGAGCCAAGTGGGATTCGTGTACTGATCACTACCTGCAAGTATCATCAAGATTGGGTGAAAAAATGTTTGCTGAGATTCAGGAAACTCGCAGTTTTTTGGAAGCTTGGCAACCCCTTTCAATGAAAGGGATTCTCGTCAGTCTCTGCTTGGGGCTACTTCAATAGCACACAAACCATAGCGATAGAACTTGGAACTACATTATTGTGCCAAGTTTCAAAGAGCTAGAACAAACCGTGTTTGATTTAGAGTTCCAACTACACGTATCTATATAGGAGAAAACAGAGTGAAACC
This sequence comes from Urocitellus parryii, assembly GCF_045843805.1. Classification (NCBI taxonomy): domain Eukaryota; kingdom Metazoa; phylum Chordata; class Mammalia; order Rodentia; family Sciuridae; genus Urocitellus; species Urocitellus parryii. Next base: position 29,826 of record NW_027552961.1, read on the forward strand.
TAAACATGAAAACGGTTACTGCAAAGGAACGTTTTAACCTAGAAGAACGAAATTTGGTGACAAAAGTGGGATTGGTGTACTGATCATTAAATGGAAGTATCATCAAGATTGGGTGAAAAAATGTTTGCTGAGATTTCAGGAAACTCGTAGTTTTTTGGAAGCTTGGCAACCCCTTTCAATGAAAGGGATTCTCGTCAGTCTCTGCTTGGGGCTACTTCAATAACACACAAACCCTAGCCATAGAACTTGGAACTACATTATTGTGCCAAGTTTCAAAGAGCTAGCACAAACCGTGTTTGATTTAGAGTTCCAACTACATGTATCCATATAGGAGAAAACAGAGTGAAACCTAAACATGAAAACGGTTACTGCAAAGGAACGGTTTAACCTAGAAGAACGAAATTTGGTGAGCCAAGTGGGATTCGTGTACTGATCACTACCTGCAAGTATCATCAAGATTGGGTGAAAAAATGTTTGCTGAGATTTCAGGAAACTCGCAGTTTTTTGGAAGCTTGGCAACCCCTTTCAATGAAAGGGATTCTCGTCAGTCTCTGCTTGGGGCTACTTCAATAGCACACAAACCATAGCGATAGAACTTGGAACTACATTATTGTGCCAAGTTTCAAAGAGCTAGCACAAACCGTGTTTGATTTAGAGTTCCAACTACACGTATCTATATAGGAGAAAACAGAGTGAAACCTAAACATGAAAACGGTTACTGCAAAGGAACGTTTTAACCTAGAAGAACGAAATTTGGTGAGCCAAGTGGGATTGGTGTACTGATCATTAAATGGAAGTATCATCAAGATTGGGTGAAAAAATGTTTGCTGAGATTTCTGGAAACTCGTAGATTTTTGGAAGCTTGGCAACCCCTTTCAATGAAAGGGATTCTCGTCAGTCTCTGCTTGGGGCTACTTCAATAGCACACAAACCCTAGGGATAGACCTTGGAACTATATTATTGTGCCAAGTTTCAAAGAGCTAGCACAAACCGTGTTTGATTTAGAGTTCCAACTACATGTATCCATATAGGAGAAAACAGAGTGAAACCTAAACATGAAAACGGTTACTGCAAAGGAACGGTTTAACCTAGAAGAACGAAATTTGGTGAGCCAAGTGGGATTGGTGTACTGATCATTAAATGGAAGTATCATCAAGACTGGGTGAAAAAATGTTTGCTGAGATTTCAGGAAACTCGCAGTTTTTTGGAAGCCTGGCAACCCCATTCTATGAAAGGGATTCTCGTCAGTCTCTGCTTGGGCCTACTTTAATAGCACACAAACCTTAGCGATAGAACTTGGAACTACATTATTGTGCCAAGTTTCAAAGAGCTAGCACAAACCGTGTTTGAGTTAGAGTTCCAACTACATGTATCCATATCGGAGAAAACAGAGTGAAACCTAAACATGAAAACGGTTACTGCAAACGAACGGTTTAACATAGAAAAACGAAATTTGGTGAGCCAAGTGGGATTGGTGTACTGATCATTAAATGGAAGTATCATCAAGATTGGGTGAAAAAATGTTTGCTGAGATTTCAGGAAACTCGTAGTTTTTTGGAAGCTTGGCAACCCCTTTCAATGAAAGGGATTCTCGTCAGTCTCTGCTTGGGGCTACTTCAATAACACACAAACCCTAGCCATAGAACTTGGAACTACATTATTGTGCCAAGTTTCAAAGAGCTAGCACAAACCGTGTTTGATTTAGAGTTCCAACTACATGTATCCATATAGGAGAAAACAGAGTGAAACCTAAACATGAAAACGGTTACTGCAAAGGAACGGTTTAACCTAGAAGAACGAAATTTGGTGAGCCAAGTGGGATTCGTGTACTGATCACTACCTGCAAGTATCATCAAGATTGGGTGAAAAAATGTTTGCTGAGATTTCAGGAAACTCGCAGTTTTTTGGAAGCTTGGCAACCCCTTTCAATGAAAGGGATTCTCGTCAGTCTCTGCTTGGGGCTACTTCAATAGCACACAAACCATAGCGATAGAACTTGGAACTACATTATTGTGCCAAGTTTCAAAGAGCTAGCACAAACCGTGTTTGATTTAGAGTTCCAACTACACGTATCTATATAGGAGAAAACAGAGTGAAACCTAAACATGAAAACGGTTACTGCAAAGGAACGTTTTAACCTAGAAGAACGAAATTTGGTGAGCCAAGTGGGATTGGTGTACTGATCATTAAATGGAAGTATCATCAAGATTGGGCGAAAAAATGTTTGCTGAGATTTCTGGAAACTCGTAGATTTTTGGAAGCTTGGCAACCCCTTTCAATGAAAGGGATTCTCGTCAGTCTCTGCTTGGGGCTACTTCAATAGCACACAAACCCTAGGGATAGACCTTGGAACTATATTATTGTGCCAAGTTTCAAAGAGCTAGCACAAACCGTGTTTGATTTAGAGTTCCAACTACATGTATCCATATAGGAGAAAACAGAGTGAAACCTAAACATGAAAACGGTTACTGCAAAGGAACGGTTTAACCTAGAAGAACGAAATTTGGTGAGCCAAGTGGGATTGGTGTACTGATCATTAAATGGAAGTATCATCAAGACTGGGTGAAAAAATGTTTGCTGAGATTTCAGGAAACTCGCAGTTTTTTGGAAGCCTGGCAACCCCATTCTATGAAAGGGATTCTCGTCAGTCTCTGCTTGGGCCTACTTTAATAGCACACAAACCTTAGCGATAGAACTTGGAACTACATTATTGTGCCAAGTTTCAAAGAGCTAGCACAAACCGTGTTTGAGTTAGAGTTCCAACTACATGTATCCATATAGGAGAAAACAGAGTGAAACCTAAACATGAAAACGGTTACTGCAAAGGAACGGTTTAACCTAGAAGAACAAAATTTGGTGAGCCAAGTGGGATTCGTGTACTGATCACTACCTGCAAGTATCATCAAGATTGGGTGAAAAAATGTTTGCTGATATTTCAGGAAACTCGCAGTTTTTTGGAAGCTTGGCAACCCCTTTCAATGAAAGGGATTCTCGTCAGTCTGTGCTTGGGGGTACTTCAATAGCACACAAACCATAGCGATAGAACTTGGAACTACATTATTGTGCCATGTTTCAAAGAGCTAGCACAAACCGTGTTTGATTTAGAGTTTCAACTACATGTATCCATATAGGAGAAAACAGAGTGAAACCTAAACATGAAAACGGTTACTGCAAAGGAACGGTTTAACCTAGAAGAACGAAATTTGGTGAGCCAAGTGGGATTCGTGTACTGATCACTACCTGCAAGTATCATCAAGATTGGGTGAAAAAATGTTTGCTGAGATTCAGGAAACTCGCAGTTTTTTGGAAGCTTGGCAACCCCTTTCAATGAAAGGGATTCTCGTCAGTCTCTGCTTGGGGCTACTTCAATAGCACACAAACCATAGCGATAGAACTTGGAACTACATTATTGTGCCAAGTTTCAAAGAGCTAGAACAAACCGTGTTTGATTTAGAGTTCCAACTACACGTATCTATATAGGAGAAAACAGAGTGAAACCTAAACATGAAAACGGTTACTGCAAAGGAACGTTTTAACCTAGAAGAACGAAATTTGGTGACAAAAGTGGGATTGGTGTACTGATCATTAAATGGAAGTATCATCAAGATTGGGTGAAAAAATGTTTGCTGAGATTTCAGGAAACTCGTAGTTTTTTGGAAGCTTGGCAACCCCTTTCAATGAAAGGGATTCTCGTCAGTCTCTGCTTGGGGCTACTTCAATAACACACAAACCCTAGCCATAGAACTTGGAACTACATTATTGTGCCAAGTTTCAAAGAGCTAGCACAAACCGTGTTTGATTTAGAGTTCCAACTACATGTATCCATATAGGAGAAAACAGAGTGAAACCTAAACATGAAAACGGTTACTGCAAAGGAACGGTTTAACCTAGAAGAACGAAATTTGGTGAGCCAAGTGGGATTCGTGTACTGATCACTACCTGCAAGTATCATCAAGATTGGGTGAAAAAATGTTTGCTGAGATTTCAGGAAACTCGCAGTTTTTTGGAAGCTTGGCAACCCCTTTCAATGAAAGGGATTCTCGTCAGTCTCTGCTTGGGGCTACTTCAATAGCACACAAACCATAGCGATAGAACTTGGAACTACATTATTGTGCCAAGTTTCAAAGAGCTAGCACAAACCGTGTTTGATTTAGAGTTCCAACTACACGTATCTATATAGGAGAAAACAGAGTGAAACCTAAACATGAAAACGGTTACTGCAAAGGAACGTTTTAACCTAGAAGAACGAAATTTGGTGAGCCAAGTGGGATTGGTGTACTGATCATTAAATGGAAGTATCATCAAGATTGGGTGAAAAAATGTTTGCTGAGATTTCTGGAAACTCGTAGATTTTTGGAAGCTTGGCAACCCCTTTCAATGAAAGGGATTCTCGTCAGTCTCTGCTTGGGGCTACTTCAATAGCACACAAACCCTAGGGATAGACCTTGGAACTATATTATTGTGCCAAGTTTCAAAGAGCTAGCACAAACCGTGTTTGATTTAGAGTTCCAACTACATGTATCCATATAGGAGAAAACAGAGTGAAACCTAAACATGAAAACGGTTACTGCAAAGGAACGGTTTAACCTAGAAGAACGAAATTTGGTGAGCCAAGTGGGATTGGTGTACTGATCATTAAATGGAAGTATCATCAAGACTGGGTGAAAAAATGTTTGCTGAGATTTCAGGAAACTCGCAGTTTTTTGGAAGCCTGGCAACCCCATTCTATGAAAGGGATTCTCGTCAGTCTCTGCTTGGGCCTACTTTAATAGCACACAAACCTTAGCCATAGAACTTGGAACTACATTATTGTGCCAAGTTTCAAAGAGCTAGCACAAACCGTGTTTGAGTTAGAGTTCCAACTACATGTATCCATATAGGAGAAAACAGAGTGAAACCTAAACATGAAAACGGTTACTGCAAAGGAACGGTTTAACCTAGAAGAACAAAATTTGGTGAGCCAAGTGGGATTCGTGTACTGATCACTACCTGCAAGTATCATCAAGATTGGGTGAAAAAATGTTTGCTGATATTTCAGGAAACTCGCAGTTTTTTGGAAGCTTGGCAACCCCTTTCAATGAAAGGGATTCTCGTCAGTCTGTGCTTGGGGGTACTTCAATAGCACACAAACCATAGCGATAGAACTTGGAACTACATTATTGTGCCAAGTTTCAAAGAGCTAGCACAAACCGTGTTTGATTTAGAGTTTCAACTACATGTATCCATATAGGAGAAAACAGAGTGAAACCTAAACATGAAAACGGTTACTGCAAAGGAACGGTTTAACCTAGAAGAACGAAATTTGGTGAGCCAAGTGGGATTCGTGTACTGATCACTACCTGCAAGTATCATCAAGATTGGGTGAAAAAATGTTTGCTGAGATTCAGGAAACTCGCAGTTTTTTGGAAGCTTGGCAACCCCTTTCAATGAAAGGGATTCTCGTCAGTCTCTGCTTGGGGCTACTTCAATAGCACACAAACCATAGCGATAGAACTTGGAACTACATTATTGTGCCAAGTTTCAAAGAGCTAGCACAAACCGTGTTTGATTTAGAGTTCCAACTACACGTATATATATAGGAGAAAACAGAGTGAAACCTAAACATGAAAACGGTTACTGCAAAGGAACGGTTTAACCTAGAAGAACGAAATTTGGTGTGCCAAGTGGGATTGGTGTACTGATCATTAAATGGAAGGATCATCAAGATTGGGTGAAAAAACGTTTGCTGAGATTTCAGGAAACTCGTAGTTTTTTGGAAGCTTGGAAACCCCTTTCAATGAAAGGGATTCTCGTCAGTCTCTGCTTGGGGCTACTTCAATAGCACACAAACCATAGCGATAGAACTTGGAACTATATTATTGTGCCAAGTTTCAAAGAGCTAGCACAAACCGTGTTTGATTTAGAGTTCCAAATACATGTATCTATATAGGACAAAACAGAGTGAAACCTAAATATGAAAACGATTACTGCAAAGGAACGGTTTAACCTATAAGAACGAAATTTGGTGAGCCAAGTGGGATTCGTGTACTGATCACTACCTGCAAGTATCATCAAGATTGGGTGAAAAAATGTTTGCTGAGATTTCAGGAAACTCGCAGTTTTTTGGAAGCTTGGCAACCCCTTTCAATGAAAGGGATTCTCGTCAGTCTGTGCTTGGGGGTACCTCAATAGCACACAAACCATAGCGATAGAACTTGGAACTACATTATTGTGCCAAGTTTCAAAGAGCTAGCACAAACCGTGTTTGATTTAGAGTTCCAACTACATGTATCCATAGGAGAAAACAGAGTGAAACCTAAACATGAAAACGGTTACTGCAAAGGAACGGTTTAACCTAGAAGAACGAAATTTGGTGAGCCAAGTGGGATTCGTGTACTGATCACTACCTGCAAGTATCATCAAGATTGGGTGAAAAAATGTTTGCTGAGATTCAGGAAACTCGCAGTTTTTTGGAAGCTTGGCAACCCCTTTCAATGAAAGGGATTCTCGTCAGTCTCTGCTTGGGGCTACTTCAATAGCACACAAACCCTAGCGATAGAACTTGAAACTACATTATTGTGCCAAGTTTCAAAGAGCTAGCACAAACCGTGTTTGATTTAGAGTTCCAACTACATGTATCCATATAGGAGAAAACAGAGTGAAACCTAAACATGAAAACGGTTACTGCAAAGGAACGGTTTAACCTAGAAGAACAAAATTTGGTGAGCCAAGTGGGATTCGTGTACTGATCACTACCTGCAAGTATCATCAAGATTGGGTGAAAAAATGTTTGCTGATATTTCAGGAAACTCGCAGTTTTTTGGAAGCTTGGCAACCCCTTTCAATGAAAGGGATTCTCGTCAGTCTGTGCTTGGGGGTACTTCAATAGCACACAAACCATAGCGATAGAACTTGGAACTACATTATTGTGCCAAGTTTCAAAGAGCTAGCACAAACCGTGTTTGATTTAGAGTTTCAACTACATGTATCCATATAGGAGAAAACAGAGTGAAACCTAAACATGAAAACGGTTACTGCAAAGGAACGGTTTAACCTAGAAGAACGAAATTTGGTGAGCCAAGTGGGATTCGTGTACTGATCACTACCTGCAAGTATCATCAAGATTGGGTGAAAAAATGTTTGCTGAGATTCAGGAAACTCGCAGTTTTTTGGAAGCTTGGCAACCCCTTTCAATGAAAGGGATTCTCGTCAGTCTCTGCTTGGGGCTACTTCAATAGCACACAAACCATAGCGATAGAACTTGGAACTACATTATTGTGCCAAGTTTCAAAGAGCTAGCACAAACCGTGTTTGATTTAGAGTTCCAACTACACGTATCTATATAGGAGAAAACAGAGTGAAACCTAAACATGAAAACGGTTACTGCAAAGGAACGTTTTAACCTAGAAGAACGAAATTTGGTGACAAAAGTGGGATTGGTGTACTGATCATTAAATGGAAGTATCATCAAGATTGGGTGAAAAAATGTTTGCTGAGATTTCAGGAAACTCGTAGTTTTTTGGAAGCTTGGCAACCCCTTTCAATGAAAGGGATTCTCGTCAGTCTCTGCTTGGGGCTACTTCAATAACACACAAACCCTAGCCATAGAACTTGGAACTACATTATTGTGCCAAGTTTCAAAGAGGTAGCACAAACCGTGTTTGATTTAGAGTTCCAACTACATGTATCCATATAGGAGAAAACAGAGTGAAACCTAAACATGAAAACGGTTACTGCAAAGGAACGGTTTAACCTAGAAGAACGAAATTTGGTGAGCCAAGTGGGATTCGTGTACTGATCACTACCTGCAAGTATCATCAAGATTGGTGAAAAAATGTTTGCTGATATTTCAGGAAACTCGCAGTTTTTTGGAAGCTTGGCAACCCCTTTCAATGAAAGGGGATTCTCGTCAGTCTGTGCTTGGGGGTACCTCAATAGCACACAAACCATAGCGATAGAACTTGGAACTACATTATTGTGCCAAGTTTCAAAGAGCTAGCACCAACCGTGTTTGATTTAGAGTTCCAACTACATGTATCCATATAGGAGAAAACAGAGTGAAACCTAAACATGAAAACGGTTACTGCAAAGGAACGGTTTAACCTAGAAGAACGAAATTTGGTGAGCCAAGTGGGATTCGTGTACTGATCACTACCTGCAAGTATCATCAAGATTGGGTGAAAAAATGTTTGCTGAGATTCAGGAAACTCGCAGTTTTTTGGAAGCTTGGCAACCCCTTTCAATGAAAGGGATTCTCGTCAGTCTCTGCTTGGGGCTACTTCAATAGCACACAAACCCTAGCGATAGAACTTGAAACTACATTATTGTGCCAAGTTTCAAAGAGCTAGCACAAACCGTGTTTGATTTAGAGTTCCAACTACATGTATCCATATAGGAGAAAACAGAGTGAAACCTAAACATGAAAACGGTTACTGCAAAGGAACGGTTTAACCTAGAAGAACGAAATTTGGTGAGCCAAGTGGGATTCGTGTACTGATCACTACCTGCAAGTATCATCAAGATTGGGTGAAAAAATTGCTGAGATTTCAGGAAACTCGCAGTTTTTTGGAAGCTTGGCAACCCCTTTCAATGAAAGGGATTCTCGTCAGTCTCTGCTTGGGGCTACTTCAATAGCACACAAACCATAGCGATAGAACTTGGAACTACATTATTGTGCCAAGTTTCAAAGAGCTAGCACAAACCGTGTTTGATTTAGAGTTCCAACTACACGTATCTATATAGGAGAAAACAGAGTGAAACCTAAACATGAAAACGGTTACTGCAAAGGAACGTTTTAACCTAGAAGAACGAAATTTGGTGAGCCAAGTGGGATTGGTGTACTGATCATTAAATGGAAGTATCATCAAGATTGGGTGAAAAAATGTTTGCTGAGATTTCAGGAAACTCGTAGATTTTTGGAAGCTTGGCAACCCCTTTCAATGAAAGGGATTCTCGTCAGTCTCTGCTTGGGGCTACTTCAATAGCACACAAACCCTAGGGATAGACCTTGGAACTATATTATTGTGCCAAGTTTCAAAGAGCTAGCACAAACCGTGTTTGATTTAGAGTTCCAACTACATGTATCCATATAGGAGAAAACAGAGTGAAACCTAAACATGAAAACGGTTACTGCAAAGGAACGGTTTAACCTAGAAGAACGAAATTTGGTGAGCCAAGTGGGATTGGTGTACTGATCATTAAATGGAAGTATCATCAAGACTGGGTGAAAAAATGTTTGCTGAGATTTCAGGAAACTCGCAGTTTTTTGGAAGCCTGGCAACCCCATTCTATGAAAGGGATTCTCGTCAGTCTCTGCTTGGGCCTACTTTAATAGCACACAAACCTTAGCGATAGAACTTGGAACTACATTATTGTGCCAAGTTTCAAAGAGCTAGCACAAACCGTGTTTGAGTTAGAGTTCCAACTACATGTATCCATATAGGAGAAAACAGAGTGAAACCTAAACATGAAAACGGTTACTGCAAACGAACGGTTTAACATAGAAAAACGAAATTTGGTGAGCCAAGTGGGATTGGTGTACTGATCATTAAATGGAAGTATCATCAAGATTGGGTGAAAAAATATTTGCTGAGATTTCTGTAAACTCGTAGTTTTTTGGAAGCTTGGCAACCCCTTTCAATGAAAGGGATTCTCGTCAGTCTCTGCTTGGGGCTACTTCAATAGCACACAAACCCTAGCGATAGAACTTGAAACTACATTATTGTGCCAAGTTTCAAAGAGCTAGCACAAACCGTGTTTGATTTAGAGTTCCAACTACATGTATCTATATAGGAGAAAACAGAGAAAAACCTAAATATGAAAACGATTACTGCAAAGGAACGGTTTAACCTAGAAGAACGAAATTTGGTGAGCCAAGTGGGATTGGTGTACTGATCATTAAATGGAAGTATCATCAAGATTGGGTTAAAAAATGTTAGCTGAGATTTCAGGAAACTCGTAGTTTTTTGGAAGCTTGATAACCCCTTTCAATGAAAGGGATTCTCGTCAGTCTCTGCTTGGGGCTACTTCAATAACACACAAACCATAGCCATAGAACTTGGAACTACATTATTGTGCCAAGTTTCAAAGAGCTAGCACAAATCGTGTTTGATTTAGAGTTCCAACTACATGTATCCATATAGGAGAAAACAGAGTGAAACCTAAACATGAAAACGGTTACTGCAAAGGAACGGTTTAACTTAGAAGAACGAAATTTGGTGAGCCAAGTGGGATTAGTGTACTGATCACTACCTGCAAGTATCATCAAGATTGGGTGAAAAAATGTTTGCTGAGATTTCAGGAAACTCGCAGTTTTTTGGAAGCTTGGCAACCCCTTTCAATGAAAGGGATTCTCGTCAGTCTCTGCTTGGGGCTACTTCAATAGCACACAAACCATAGCGATAGAACTTGGAACTACATTATTGTGCCAAGTTTCAAAGAGCTAGCACAAACCGTGTTTGATTTAGAGTTCCAACTACACGTATCTATATAGGAGAAAACAGAGTGAAACCTAAACATGAAAACGGTTACTGCAAAGGAACGTTTTAACCTAGAAGAACGAAATTTGGTGTGCCAAGTGGGATTGGTGTACTGATCATTAAATGGAAGGATCATCAAGATTGGGTGAAAAAACGTTTGCTGAGATTTCAGGAAACTCGTAGTTTTTTGGAAGCTTGGCAACCCCTTTCAATGAAAGGGATTCTCGTCATTCTCTGCTTGGGGCTACTTCAATAGCACACAAACCATAGCGATAGAACTTGGAACTATATTATTGTGCCAAGTTTCAAAGAGCTAGCACAAACCGTGTTTGATTTAGAGTTCCAAATACATGTATCTATATAGGACAAAACAGAGTGAAACCTAAATATGAAAACGATTACTGCAAAGGAACGGTTTAACCTATAAGAACGAAATTTGGTGAGCCAAGTGGGATTCGTGTACTGATCACTACCTGCAAGTATCATCAAGATTGGGTGAAAAAATGTTTGCTGATATTTCAGGAAACTCGCAGTTTTTTGGAAGCTTGGCAACCCCTTTCAATGAAAGGGATTCTCGTCAGTCTGTGCTTGGGGGTACTTCAATAGCACACAAACCATAGCGATAGAACTTGGAACTACATTATTGTGCCAAGTTTCAAAGAGCTAGCACAAACCGTGTTTGATTTAGAGTTCCAACTACATGTATCCATATAGGAGAAAACAGAGTGAAACCTAAACATGAAAACGGTTACTGCAAAGGAACGGTTTAACCTAGAAGAACGAAATTTGGTGAGCCAAGTGGGATTCGTGTACTGATCACTACCTGCAAGTATCATCAAGATTGGGTGAAAAAATGTTTGCTGAGATTCAGGAAACTCGCAGTTTTTTGGAAGCTTGGCAACCACTTTCAATGAAAGGGATTCTCGTCAGTCTCTGCTTGGGGCTACTTCAATAGCACACAAACCATAGCGATAGAACTTGGAACTACATTATTGTGCCAAGTTTCCAAGAGCTAGCACAAACCGTGTTTGATTTAGAGTTCCAACTACACGTATCTATATGGGAGAAAACAGAGTGAAACCTAAACATGAAAACGGTTACTGCAAAGGAACGTTTTAACCTAGAAGAACGAAATTTGGTGACAAAAGTGGGATTGGTGTACTGATCATTAAATGGAAGTATCATCAAGATTGGGTGAAAAAATGTTTGCTGAGATTTCAGGAAACTCGTAGTTTTTTGGAAGCTTGGCAACCCCTTTCAATGAAAGGGATTCTCGTCAGTCTCTGCTTGGGGCTACTTCAATAACACACAAACCCTAGCCATAGAACTTGGAACTACATTATTGTGCCAAGTTTCAAAGAGCTAGCACAAACCGTGTTTGATTTAGAGTTCCAACTACATGTATCCATATAGGAGAAAACAGAGTGAAACCTAAACATGAAAACGGTTACTGCAAAGGAACGGTTTAACCTAGAAGAACGAAATTTGGTGAGCCAAGTGGGATTCGTGTACTGATCACTACCTGCAAGTATCATCAAGATTGGGTGAAAAAATGTTTGCTGATATTTCAGGAAACTCGCAGTTTTTTGGAAGCTTGGCAACCCGTTTCAATGAAAGGGATTCTCGTCAGTCTGTGCTTGGGGGTACCTCAATAGCACACAAACCATAGCGATAGAACTTGGAACTACATTATTGTGCCAAGTTTCAAAGAGCTAGCACCAACCGTGTTTGATTTAGAGTTCCAACTACATGTATCCATATAGGAGAAAACAGAGTGAAACCTAAACATGAAAACGGTTACTGCAAAGGAACGGTTTAACCTAGAAGAACGAAATTTGGTGAGCCAAGTGGGATTCGTGTACTGATCACTACCTGCAAGTATCATCAAGATTGGGTGAAAAAATGTTTGCTGAGATTCAGGAAACTCGCAGTTTTTTGGAAGCTTGGCAACCCCTTTCAATGAAAGGGATTCTCGTCAGTCTCTGCTTGGGGCTACTTCAATAGCACACAAACCCTAGCGATAGAACTTGAAACTACACTATTGTGCCAAGTTTCAAAGAGCTAGCACAAACCGTGTTTGATTTAGAGTTCCAACTACATGTATCCATATAGGAGAAAACAGAGTGAAACCTAAACATGAAAACGGTTACTGCAAAGGAACGGTTTAACCTAGAAGAACAAAATTTGGTGAGCCAAGTGGGATTCGTGTACTGATCACTACCTGCAAGTATCATCAAGATTGGGTGAAAAAATGTTTGCTGATATTTCAGGAAACTCGCAGTTTTTTGGAAGCTTGGCAACACCTTTCAATGAAAGGGATTCTCGTCAGTCTGTGCTTGGGGGTACTTCAATAGCACACAAACCATAGCGATAGAACTTGGAACTACATTATTGTGCCAAGTTTCAAAGAGCTAGCACAAACCGTGTTTGATTTAGAGTTTCAACTACATGTATCCATATAGGAGAAAACAGAGTGAAACCTAAACATGAAAACGGTTACTGCAAAGGAACGGTTTAACCTAGAACAACGAAATTTGGTGAGCCAAGTGGGATTCGTGTACTGATCACTACCTGCAAGTATCATCAAGATTGGGTGAAAAAATGTTTGCTGAGATTCAGGAAACTCGCAGTTTTTTGGAAGCTTGGCAACCCCTTTCAATGAAAGGGATTCTCGTCAGTCTCTGCTTGGGGCTACTTCAATAGCACACAAACCATAGCGATAGAACTTGGAACTACATTATTGTGCCAAGTTTCAAAGAGCTAGCACAAACCGTGTTTGATTTAGAGTTCCAACTACACGTATCTATATAGGAGAAAACAGAGTGAAACCTAAACATGAAAACGGTTACTGCAAAGGAACGTTTTAACCTAGAAGAACGAAATTTGGTGACAAAAGTGGGATTGGTGTACTGATCATTAAATGGAAGTATCATCAAGATTGGGTGAAAAAATGTTTGCTGAGATTTCAGGAAACTCGTAGTTTTTTGGTAGCTTGGCAACCCCTTTCAATGAAAGGGATTCTCGTCAGTCTCTGCTTGGGGCTACTTCAATAACACACAAACCCTAGCCATAGAACTTGGAACTACATTATTGTGCCAAGTTTCAAAGAGCTAGCACAAACCGTGTTTGATTTAGAGTTCCAACTACATGTATCCATATAGGAGAAAACAGAGTGAAACCTAAACATGAAAATGGTTACTGCAAAGGAACGGTTTAACCTAGAAGAACGAAATTTGGTGAGCCAAGTGGGATTCGTGTACTGATCACTACCTGCAAGTATCATCAAGATTGGGTGAAAAAATGTTTGCTGAGATTTCAGGAAACTCGCAGTTTTTTGGAAGCTTGGCAACCCCTTTCAATGAAAGGGATTCTCGTCAGTCTCTGCTTGGGGCTACTTCAATAGCACACAAACCATAGCGATAGAACTTGGAACTACATTATTGTGCCAAGTTTCAAAGAGCTAGCACAAACCGTGTTTGATTTAGAGTTCCAACTACACGTATCTATATAGGAGAAACCAGAGTGAAACCTAAACATGAAAACGGTTACTGCAAAGGAACGTTTTAACCTAGAAGAACGAAATTTGGTGAGCCAAGTGGGATTGGTGTACTGATCATTAAATGGAAGTATCATCAAGATTGGGTGAAAAAATGTTTGCTGAGATTTCAGGAAACTCGTAGATTTTTGGAAGCTTGGCAACCCCTTTCAATGAAAGGGATTCTCGTCAGTCTCTGCTTGGGGCTACTTCAATAGCACACAAACCCTAGGGATAGACCTTGGAACTATATTATTGTGCCAAGTTTCAAAGAGCTAGCACAAACCGTGTTTGATTTAGAGTTCCAACTACATGTATCCATATAGGAGAAAACAGAGTGAAACCTAAACATGAAAACGGTTACTGCAAAGGAACGGTTTAACCTAGAAGAACGAAATTTGGTGAGCCAAGTGGGATTCGTGTACTGATCACTACCTGCAAGTATCATCAAGATTGGGTGAAAAAATGTTTGCTGAGATTCAGGAAACTCGCAGTTTTTTGGAAGCTTGGCAACCCCTTTCAATGAAAGGGATTCTCGTCAGTCTCTGCTTGGGGCTACTTCAATAGCACACAAACCCTAGCGATAGAACTTGAAACTACATTATTGTGCCAAGTTTCAAAGAGCTAGCACAAACCGTGTTTGATTTAGAGTTCCAACTACATGTATCCATATAGGAGAAAACAGAGTGAAACCTAAACATGAAAACGGTTACTGCAAAGGAACGGTTTAACCTAGAAGAACAAAATTTGGTGAGCCAAGTGGGATTCGTGTACTGATCACTACCTGCAAGTATCATCAAGATTGGGTGAAAAAATGTTTGCTGATATTTCAGGAAACTCGCAGTTTTTTGGAAGCTTGGCAACCCCTTTCAATGAAAGGGATTCTCGTCAGTCTGTGCTTGGGGGTACTTCAATAGCACACAAACCATAGCGATAGAACTTGGAACTACATTATTGTGCCAAGTTTCAAAGAGCTAGCACAAACCGTGTTTGATTTAGAGTTTCAACTACATGTATCCATATAGGAGAAAACAGAGTGAAACCTAAACATGAAAACGGTTACTGCAAAGGAACGGTTTAACCTAGAAGAACGAAATTTGGTGAGCCAAGTGGGATTCGTGTACTGATCACTACCTGCAAGTATCATCAAGATTGGGTGAAAAAATGTTTGCTGAGATTCAGGAAACTCGCAGTTTTTTGGAAGCTTGGCAACCCCTTTCAATGAAAGGGATTCTCGTCAGTCTCTGCTTGGGGCTACTTCAATAGCACACAAACCATAGCGATAGAACTTGGAACTACATTATTGTGCCAAGTTTCAAAGAGCTAGCACAAACCGTGTTTGATTTAGAGTTCCAACTACACGTATCTATATAGGAGAAAACAGAGTGAAACCTAAACATGAAAACGGTTACTGCAAAGGAACGTTTTAACCTAGAAGAACGAAATTTGGTGACAAAAGTGGGATTGGTGTACTGATCATTAAATGGAAGTATCATCAAGATTGGGTGAAAAAATGTTTGCTGAGATTTCAGGAAACTCGTAGTTTTTTGGAAGCTTGGCAACCCCTTTCAATGAAAGGGATTCTCGTCAGTCTCTGCTTGGGGCTACTTCAATAACACACAAACCCTAGCCATAGAACTTGGAACTACATTATTGTGCCAAGTTTCAAAGAGGTAGCACAAACCGTGTTTGATTTAGAGTTCCAACTACATGTATCCATATAGGAGAAAACAGAGTGAAACCTAAACATGAAAACGGTTACTGCAAAGGAACGGTTTAACCTAGAAGAACGAAATTTGGTGAGCCAAGTGGGATTCGTGTACTGATCACTACCTGCAAGTATCATCAAGATTGGGTGAAAAAATGTTTGCTGATATTTCAGGAAACTCGCAGTTTTTTGGAAGCTTGGCAACCCCTTTCAATGAAAGGGATTCTCGTCAGTCTGTGCTTGGGGGTACCTCAATAGCACACAAACCATAGCGATAGAACTTGGAACTACATTATTGTGCCAAGTTTCAAAGAGCTAGCACCAACCGTGTTTGATTTAGAGTTCCAACTACATGTATCCATATAGGAGAAAACAGAGTGAAACCTAAACATGAAAACGGTTACTGCAAAGGAACGGTTTAACCTAGAAGAACGAAATTTGGTGAGCCAAGTGGGATTCGTGTACTGATCACTACCTGCAAGTATCATCAAGATTGGGTGAAAAAATGTTTGCTGAGATTCAGGAAACTCGCAGTTTTTTGGAAGCTTGGCAACCCCTTTCAATGAAAGGGATTCTCGTCAGTCTCTGCTTGGGGCTACTTCAATAGCACACAAACCCTAGCGATAGAACTTGAAACTACATTATTGTGCCAAGTTTCAAAGAGCTAGCACAAACCGTGTTTGATTTAGAGTTCCAACTACATGTATCCATATAGGAGAAAACAGAGTGAAACCTAAACATGAAAACGGTTACTGCAAAGGAACGGTTTAATCTAGAAGAACGAAATTTGGTGAGCCAAGTGGGATTCGTGTACTGATCACTACCTGCAAGTATCATCAAGATTGGGTGAAAAAATTGCTGAGATTTCAGGAAACTCGCAGTTTTTTGGAAGCTTGGCAACCCCTTTCAATGAAAGGGATTCTCGTCAGTCTCTGCTTGGGGCTACTTCAATAGCACACAAACCATAGCGATAGAACTTGGAACTACATTATTGTGCCAAGTTTCAAAGAGCTAGCACAAACCGTGTTTGATTTAGAGTTCCAACTACACGTATCTATATAGGAGAAAACAGAGTGAAACCTAAACATGAAAACGGTTACTGCAAAGGAACGTTTTAACCTAGAAGAACGAAATTTGGTGAGCCAAGTGGGATTGGTGTACTGATCATTAAATGGAAGTATCATCAAGATTGGGTGAAAAAATGTTTGCTGAGATTTCAGGAAACTCGTAGATTTTTGGAAGCTTGGCAACCCCTTTCAATGAAAGGGATTCTCGTCAGTCTCTGCTTGGGGCTACTTCAATAGCACACAAACCCTAGGGATAGACCTTGGAACTATATTATTGTGCCAAGTTTCAAAGAGCTAGCACAAACCGTGTTTGATTTAGAGTTCCAACTACATGTATCCATATAGGAGAAAACAGAGTGAAACCTAAACATGAAAACGGTTACTGCAAAGGAACGGTTTAACCTAGAAGAACGAAATTTGGTGAGCCAAGTGGGATTGGTGTACTGATCATTAAATGGAAGTATCATCAAGACTGGGTGAAAAAATGTTTGCTGAGATTTCAGGAAACTCGCAGTTTTTTGGAAGCCTGGCAACCCCATTCTATGAAAGGGATTCTCGTCAGTCTCTGCTTGGGCCTACTTTAATAGCACACAAACCTTAGCGATAGAACTTGGAACTACATTATTGTGCCAAGTTTCAAAGAGCTAGCACAAACCGTGTTTGAGTTAGAGTTCCAACTACATGTATCCATATAGGAGAAAACAGAGTGAAACCTAAACATGAAAACGGTTACTGCAAACGAACGGTTTAACATAGAAAAACGAAATTTGGTGAGCCAAGTGGGATTGGTGTACTGATCATTAAATGGAAGTATCATCAAGATTGGGTGAAAAAATATTTGCTGAGATTTCTGTAAACTCGTAGTTTTTTGGAAGCTTGGCAACCCCTTTCAATGAAAGGGATTCTCGTCAGTCTCTGCTTGGGGCTACTTCAATAGCACACAAACCCTAGCGATAGAACTTGAAACTACATTATTGTGCCAAGTTTCAAAGAGCTAGCACAAACCGTGTTTGATTTAGAGTTCCAACTACATGTATCTATATAGGAGAAAACAGAGAAAAACCTAAATATGAAAACGATTACTGCAAAGGAACGGTTTAACCTAGAAGAACGAAATTTGGTGAGCCAAGTGGGATTGGTGTACTGATCATTAAATGGAAGTATCATCAAGATTGGGTTAAAAAATGTTAGCTGAGATTTCAGGAAACTCGTAGTTTTTTGGAAGCTTGATAACCCCTTTCAATGAAAGGGATTCTCGTCAGTCTCTGCTTGGGGCTACTTCAATAACACACAAACCATAGCCATAGAACTTGGAACTACATTATTGTGCCAAGTTTCAAAGAGCTAGCACAAATCGTGTTTGATTTAGAGTTCCAACTACATGTATCCATATAGGAGAAAACAGAGTGAAACCTAAACATGAAAACGGTTACTGCAAAGGAACGGTTTAACTTAGAAGAACGAAATTTGGTGAGCCAAGTGGGATTAGTGTACTGATCACTACCTGCAAGTATCATCAAGATTGGGTGAAAAAATGTTTGCTGAGATTTCAGGAAACTCGCAGTTTTTTGGAAGCTTGGCAACCCCTTTCAATGAAAGGGATTCTCGTCAGTCTCTGCTTGGGGCTACTTCAATAGCACACAAACCATAGCGATAGAACTTGGAACTACATTATTGTGCCAAGTTTCAAAGAGCTAGCACAAACCGTGTTTGATTTAGAGTTCCAACTACACGTATCTATATAGGAGAAAACAGAGTGAAACCTAAACATGAAAACGGTTACTGCAAAGGAACGTTTTAACCTAGAAGAACGAAATTTGGTGTGCCAAGTGGGATTGGTGTACTGATCATTAAATGGAAGGATCATCAAGATTGGGGTGAAAAAACGTTTGCTGAGATTTCAGGAAACTCGTAGTTTTTTGGAAGCTTGGCAACCCCTTTCAATGAAAGGGATTCTCGTCATTCTCTGCTTGGGGCTACTTCAATAGCACACAAACCATAGCGATAGAACTTGGAACTATATTATTGTGCCAAGTTTCAAAGAGCTAGCACAAACCGTGTTTGATTTAGAGTTCCAATACATGTATCTATATAGGACAAAACAGAGTGAAACCTAAATATGAAAACGATTACTGCAAAGGAACGGTTTAACCTATAAGAACGAAATTTGGTGAGCCAAGTGGGATTCGTGTACTGATCACTACCTGCAAGTATCATCAAGATTGGGTGAAAAAATGTTTGCTGATATTTCAGGAAACTCGCAGTTTTTTGGAAGCTTGGCAACCCCTTTCAATGAAAGGGATTCTCGTCAGTCTGTGCTTGGGGGTACTTCAATAGCACACAAACCATAGCGATAGAACTTGGAACTACATTATTGTGCCAAGTTTCAAAGAGCTAGCACAAACCGTGTTTGATTTAGAGTTCCAACTACATGTATCCATATAGGAGAAAACAGAGTGAAACCTAAACATGAAAACGGTTACTGCAAAGGAACGGTTTAACCTAGAAGAACGAAATTTGGTGAGCCAAGTGGGATTCGTGTACTGATCACTACCTGCAAGTATCATCAAGATTGGGTGAAAAAATGTTTGCTGAGATTCAGGAAACTCGCAGTTTTTTGGAAGCTTGGCAACCACTTTCAATGAAAGGGATTCTCGTCAGTCTCTGCTTGGGGCTACTTCAATAGCACACAAACCATAGCGATAGAACTTGGAACTACATTATTGTGCCAAGTTTCAAAGAGCTAGCACAAACCGTGTTTGATTTAGAGTTCCAACTACACGTATCTATATGGGAGAAAACAGAGTGAAACCTAAACATGAAAACGGTTACTGCAAAGGAACGTTTTAACCTAGAAGAACGAAATTTGGTGACAAAAGTGGGATTGGTGTACTGATCATTAAATGGAAGTATCATCAAGATTGGGTGAAAAAATGTTTGCTGAGATTTCAGGAAACTCGTAGTTTTTTGGAAGCTTGGCAACCCCTTTCAATGAAAGGGATTCTCGTCAGTCTCTGCTTGGGGCTACTTCAATAACACACAAACCCTAGCCATAGAACTTGGAACTACATTATTGTGCCAAGTTTCAAAGAGCTAGCACAAACCGTGTTTGATTTAGAGTTCCAACTACATGTATCCATATAGGAGAAAACAGAGTGAAACCTAAACATGAAAACGGTTACTGCAAAGGAACGGTTAACCTAGAAGAACGAAATTTGGTGAGCCAAGTGGGATTCGTGTACTGATCACTACCTGCAAGTATCATCAAGATTGGGTGAAAAAATGTTTGCTGATATTTCAGGAAACTCGCAGTTTTTTGGAAGCTTGGCAACCCGTTTCAATGAAAGGGATTCTCGTCAGTCTGTGCTTGGGGGTACCTCAATAGCACACAAACCATAGCGATAGAACTTGGAACTACATTATTGTGCCAAGTTTCAAAGAGCTAGCACCAACCGTGTTTGATTTAGAGTTCCAACTACATGTATCCATATAGGAGAAAACAGAGTGAAACCTAAACATGAAAACGGTTACTGCAAAGGAACGGTTTAACCTAGAAGAACGAAATTTGGTGAGCCAAGTGGGATTCGTGTACTGATCACTACCTGCAAGTATCATCAAGATTGGGTGAAAAAATGTTTGCTGAGATTCAGGAAACTCGCAGTTTTTTGGAAGCTTGGCAACCCCTTTCAATGAAAGGGATTCTCGTCAGTCTCTGCTTGGGGCTACTTCAATAGCACACAAACCCTAGCGATAGAACTTGAAACTACACTATTGTGCCAAGTTTCAAAGAGCTAGCACAAACCGTGTTTGATTTAGAGTTCCAACTACATGTATCCATATAGGAGAAAACAGAGTGAAACCTAAACATGAAAACGGTTACTGCAAAGGAACGGTTTAACCTAGAAGAACAAAATTTGGTGAGCCAAGTGGGATTCGTGTACTGATCACTACCTGCAAGTATCATCAAGATTTGGGTGAAAAAATGTTTGCTGATATTTCAGGAAACTC
>NW_027552962.1:0-50573 GCF_045843805.1 Urocitellus parryii
GATGATACTTCCATTTAATGATCAGTACACCAATCCCAATTGGCTCACCAAATTTCCTTCTTCTAGGTTAAACCGTTCCTTTGCAGTAACCGTTTTCATGTTTAGGTTTCACTCTGTTTTCTCCTATATGGATACATGTAGTTGGA
This sequence comes from Urocitellus parryii, assembly GCF_045843805.1. Lineage (NCBI taxonomy): Eukaryota > Metazoa > Chordata > Mammalia > Rodentia > Sciuridae > Urocitellus > Urocitellus parryii. Next base: position 147 of record NW_027552962.1, read on the forward strand.
AGTCTAAATCAAACACAGTTTGTGCTAGCGCTTTGAAACTTGGCACAATAATATAGTTCCAAGTTCTGTCGCTATGGTTTGTGTCCTATTGAAGTAGCCCCAAGCAGAGACTGACGAGAATCACTTTCATTGAAAGGGGTTGCCAAGCTTCCAAAATACTACGAGTTTCCTGAAATCTCAGCAAACATTTTTTCACCCAATCTTGATGATACTTTCATTTAATAATCAGTACACCAATCCCACTTGGATCACCAAATTTCGTTCTTCTAGGTTAAACCCTTCCTTTGCAGTAACCGTTTTCATGTTTAGGTTTCACTCTGTTTTCTCCTATATGGATACATGTAGTTGGAACGCTAAATCAAACACGGTTTGTGCTAGCTCTTTGAAACTTGACACAATAATGCAGTTCCAAGTTCTATAGCTATGGTTTGTGTCCTATTGAAGTAGCCCCAAGCAGAGACTGATGAGAATCACTTTCATTGAAAGGGGTTGCCAGGCTTCCAAAAAACTACGAGTTTCCTGAAATCTCAGCAAACATTTTTTCACCCCATCTTGATGATACTTCCATTTAATGATCAGTACACGAATCCCACTTGGCTCACCAAATTTCGTTCTTCTAGGTTAAACCCTTCCTTTGCAGTAACCGTTTTCATGTTTAGGTTTCACTCTGTTTTCTCCTATATGGATACATGTAGTTGGAACTCTAAATCAAACACGGTTTGTGCTAGCTCTTTGAAACTTGGCACAATAATGTAGTTCCAAGTTCTATCGCTATGGTTGTGTCCTATTGAAGTAGCCCCTAGCAGAGACTGACGAGAATCACTTTCATTGAAAGGGGTTGCCAAGCTTCCAAAAAACTACTAGTTAAATCAAATCTCAGCAAACATTTTTTCACCCCATCTTGATGATACTTCCATTTAATGATCAGTACACCAATCCCACTTGGCTCACCAAATTTCGGTCTTCTAGGTCAAACCGTTCCTTTGCAGGAACCGTTTTCATGTTTAGGTTTCACTCTGTTTTCTCCTATATGGATACATGTAGTTGGAACTCTAAATCAAACACGATTTTTGCTAGCTCTTTGAAACTTGGCACCATAATATAGTTCCAAATTCTATCGCTATGGTTTGTGTCCTATAGAAGTAGACCCAAGCAGAGACTGACGAGAATCCCTTTCATTGAAAGCGGTTGCCAAGCTTCCAAAACTACGAGTTTCCTGAAATCTCAGCAAACATTTTTTCACCCAATATTGATGATACTTCCATTTAATGATCAGTACACCAATCCAACATAGCTCACCAAATTTCGTTCTTCTAGGTTAAACCGTTCCTTTGCAGTAACCGTTTTCATGTTTAGGTTTCACTCTGTTTTCTCCTATATGGATACATGTAGTTGGAACTCTAAATCAAACAGGGTTTGTGCTAGCTCTTTGAAAGTTGGTACAATAATGTAGTTCAAAGTTCTATCGCTATGGTTTGTGTCCTATTGAAGTAGCCCCAAGCAGAGACTGACGAGAATCACTTTCATTGAAAGGGGTTGCCAAGCTTCCAAAAAACTACGAGTTTCCTGAAATCTCAGCAAATATTTTTTCACCCCATCTTGATGATACTTCCATTTAATGATCAGTACACCAATCCCACTTGGCTCACCAAATTTCGTTCTTCTAGGTTAAACCGTTCCTTTGCAGTAACCGTTTTCATATTTAGGTTTCACTCTGTTTTCTCCTATATGGATACATGTAGTTTGAACTCTAAATCAAACACGGTTTGTGCTAGCTCTTTGAAACTTGGCACAATAATGTAGTTAAAAGTTCTATCGCTATGGTTTGTATCCTATTGAAGTAGCCCCAAGCAGAGACTGACGAGAATCACTTTCATTGAAAGGGGTTGCCAAGCTTCCAAAAAACTACGAGTTTCCAGACATCTCAGCAAACATTTTTTCACGCAATCTTGATGAACTTCCATTTAATGATCAGTACACCAATCCCACTTGGCTCACCAAATTTCGTTCTTCTAGGTTAAACCGTTTCTTTGCAGTAACCCTTTTCATGTTTAGGTTTCACTCTGTTTTCTCCTATATGGATACATGTAGTTGGAACTCTAAATCAAACACGGTTTATGCTAGCTCTTTGAAACTTGTCAAAATAATGTAGTTCCAAGTTCTTTCACTATGGTTGTGTCCTATTGAAGTAGCCCCAAGCAGAGACTGACGAGAATCACTTTCATTCAAAGGGGTTGAAAAGCTTCCAAAAAACTACGAGTTTCCTGAAATCTCAGCAAACATTTTTTCACCCAATCTTGATGATACTTCCATTTAATGATCAGTACACCAATCCCACTTGGCTCACCAAATTTCGTTCTTCTAGGTTAAACCGTTCCTTTGCAGTAACCATTTTCATGTTTAGATTTCACTCTGTTTTCTCCTATATGGATACATGTATTTGGAACTCTAAATCAAACACGGTTTGTGCTAGCTCTTTGAAACTTGGCACAATAATGTAGTTCCAAGTTCTATCGCTATGGTTTGTGTCCTATTGAAGTAGCCCCAAGCAGAGACTGACGAGAATAAATTTCATTGAAAGGGGTTGCCAAGCTTCCAAAAAACTACGAGTTTCCTGAAATCTCAGCAAATATTTTTTCACCCCATCTTGATGATACTTGCATTTAATGATCAGTACACCAATCCAACTTGGCTCACCAAATTTCGTTCTTCTAGGTTAAACCCTTCCTTTGCAGTAACCGTTTTCATGTTTAGGTTTCACTCTGTTTTCTCCTATATGGATACATGTAGTTGGAACTCTAAATCAAACACGATTTGTGCTAGCTCTTTGAAACTTGGCACAATAATGTAGTTCCAAGTTCAATCGCTATGGTTTGTGTCCTATTGAAGTAGCCCCAAGCAGAGACTGACGAGAATCACTTTCATTGAAAGGGGTTGCCAAGCTTCCAAAAAACTACGAGTTTCCTGAAATCTCAGCACTCCAGCAAACATTTTTTCACCCAATCTTGTAGATAATTCAATTTAATGATCAGTACACCAATCCCACTTGGCTCACCAAATTTCGTTCTTCTAGGTTAAACCGTTCCTTTGCAGTAACCGTTTTCATGTTTAGGTTTCACTTTGTTTTCTCCTATATGGATACATGTAGTTGGAATTCTAAATCAAACACGGTTTGTGTAGTTCTTTGAAACTTGGCACAATAATGTAGTTCCGAGTTCTATCGCTATGGTTTGTGTCCTATTGAAGTAGCCCCAAGCAGAAACTGACGAGAATCACTTTCATTGAAAGGGGTTGCCAAGCTTCCAAAAAACTACGAGTTAAATGAAATCTCAGCAAACATTTTTTCACCCAATCTTGATGATACTTCCATTTAATGATCAGTACACCAGTCCCACTTGGCTCACCAAATTTCGTTTTTCTAGGTCAAACCCTTCCTTTGCAGTAACCATTTTCATGTTTAGGTTTCACTCTGTTTTCTCCTATATGGATACATGTAGTTGGAACTCTAAATCAAACACGGTTTTTGCTAGCGCGTTGAAACTTGGCACAATAATATAGTTCCAAGTTCTATCGCTATGGTTTGTGTCCTATTCAAGTAGCCCCAAGCAGATACTGACGCGAATCACTTTCATTGAAAGGGGTTGCCAAGCTTCCAAAAAACTACGAGTTTCGTGAAATCTCAGCAAACATTTTTTCACCCAATCTTGATGATACTTCCATTTAATGATCAGTACACCAATCCCACTTGGCTCACCAAATTTCGTTCTTCTAGGTTAAACCGTTCCTTTGCAGTAACCGTTTTCATGTTTAGGTTTCACTGTGTTTTCTCCTATAGGGATACATGTAGGTGGAACTGTAAATCAAACACGGTTTATGCTAGCTCTTTGAAACTTGGCAAAATAATGTAGTTCCAAGTTCTTTCGCTATGGTTTGTGTCCTATTGAAGTCGACCCAAGCAGAGACTGACGAGAATCACTTTCATTGAAATGAGTTTAGAAGCTTCCAAAAAACTACGAGTTTCCTGAAATCTGAGCAAACATTTTTTCACCAAATCTGGATGATACTTCCTTTTAATGATCAGTACACGAATCCCACTTGGCTCACCAAATTTCGTTCTTCTAGGTTAAAACCTTCCTTTGCAGTAACCGTTTTCATGTTTATGTTTCACTCTGTTTTCTCCTATATGGATACATGTAGTTGGAACTCTAAATCAAACACGGTTTGTGCTAGCTCTTTGAAACTTTTCACAATAATGTAGTTCCAAGTTCAATCGCTATGGTTTGTGTCCTATTGAAGTAGCCCCAAGCAGAGACTGACGAGAATCACTTTCATTGAAAGGGGTTGCCAAGCTTCCAAAAAAGTACGAGTTTTCTGAAATATCAGCAAATATTTTTTCACCCAATCTTGTAGATACTTCCATTTAATGATCAGTACACCAATCCCACTTCGCTCACCAAATTTCGTTCTTCTAGGTTAAACCGTTCCTTTGCAGTAACCGTTTTCATGTTTAGGTTTCACTCTGTTTTCTCCTATATGGATACATGTAGTTGGAACTCTAAATCAAACAAGGTTTATGCTAGCTCTTTGAAACTTGTCAAAATAATGTAGTTCCAAGTTCTTTCGCTATGGTTGTGTCCTATTGAAGTAGCCCCAAGCAGAGACTGACGAGAATCACTTTCATTGAAAGGGGTTGAAAAGCTTCCAAAAAACTGCGAGTTTCCTGAAATCTCAGCAAATGTTTTTTCACCGCATCTTGATGATACTTCCATTTAATGATCAATACACCAATCCCACTTGGATCACCAAATTTCGTTCTTCTAGGTTAAACCCTTCCTTTGCAGTAACCGTTTTCATGTTTAGGTTTCACTCTGTTTTTCTCCTATATGGATACATGTAGTTGGAACTCTAAATCAAACACGGTTTGTGTTAGCTCTTTGAAACTTGGCACAATAATGTAGTTCCAAGTTCTATCGCTATGGTTTGTGTCCTATTGAAGTAGCCCCAAGCAGAGACTGACGAGAATCACTTTCATTGAAAGGGGTTGCCAAGCTTCCAAAAAACTACTAGTTAAATGAAATCTCAGCAAACATTTTTTCACCCAATCTTGATGATACTTCCATTTAATGATCAGTACACCAATCCCACTTGGCTCACCAAATTTCGGTCTTCTATGTCAAACCGTTCCTTTGCAGGAACCGTTTTCATGTTTAGGTTTCACTCTGTTTTCTCCTATATGGATACATGTAGTTGGAACTCTAAATCAAACACGGTTTGTGTTAGCTCTTTGAAACTTGGCACAATAATGTAGTTCCAAGTTCTATCGCTATGGTTTGTGTCCTATTGAAGTAGCCCCAAGCAGAGACTGACGAGAATCACTTTCATTGAAAGGGGTTGCCAAGCTTCCAAAAAACTACTAGTTAAATGAAATCTCAGCAAACATTTTTTCACCCAATCTTGATGATACTTCCATTTAATGATCAGTACACCAATCCCACTTGGCTCACCAAATTTCGGTCTTCTATGTCAAACCGTTCCTTTGCAGGAACCGTTTTCATGTTTAGGTTTCACTCTGTTTTCTCCTATATGGATACATGTAGTTGGAACTCTAAATCAAACACGATTTTTGCTAGCTCTTCGAAAGTTGGCACCATAATATAGTTCCAAATTCTATCGCTATGGTTTGTGTCCTATTGAAGAAGACCCAAGCAGAGACTGACGAGAATCACTTTCATTGAAAGGGGTTGCCAAGCTTCCAAAAAACTACGAGTTTCCTGAAATCTCATCAAACATTTTTTCACCCAATCTTGATGATACTTCCATTTAATGATCACTACACCAATCCCACTTGGCTAACCAAATTTCTTTCTTCTAGGTTAAACCGTTCCTTTGTAGTAACCGTTTTCATGTTTAGGTTTCACTCTGTTTTCTCCTATATGGATACATGTAGTTGGAACTCTAAATCAAACACGGTTTGTGCTAGCTGTTGAAACTTGGCACAATAATGTAGTTAAAAGTTCTATTGCTATGGTTTGTGTCCTATTGAAGTTGCCCCAAGCAGAGACTGACGAGAATCACTGTCATTGAAAGGGGTTGCCAAGCTTCCAAAAACTACGAGTTAAATGAAATCTCAGCAAACATTTTTTCACCCAATCTTGATGATACTTCCATTTAATGATCAGTACACGAATCCCACTTGGCTCACCAAATTTCGTTCTTCTAGGTTAAACGGTTCCTTTGCAGTAACCGTTTTCATGTTTAGGTTTCACTCTGTTTTCTCCTATATGGATACATGTAGTTGGAACTCTAAATCAAACACGGTTTGTGCTAGCTCTTTGAAACTTGGCACAATAATGTAGTTAAAAGTTCCATCGCTATGGTTTGTATCCTATTGAAGTAGCCCCAAGCAGAGACTGACGCGAATCACTTTCATTGAAAGGGGTTGCCAAACTTCCAAAAAACTACGAGTTTCCAGACATCTCAGCAAACATTTTTTCACGCAATCTTGATGATACTTCCATTTAATGATCAGTACACCAATCCCACTTGGCTCACCAAATTTCGTTCTTCTAGGTTAAACCGTTTCTTTGCAGTAACCCTTTTCATGTTTAGGTTTCACTCTGTTTCTCCGATATGGATACATGTAGTTGGAACTCTAAATCAAACACGGTTTGTGCTAGCTCTTTGAAACTTGGCACAATAATGTAGTTCCAAGTTCAATCGCTATGGTTTGTGTCCTATTGAAGTAGCCCCAAGCAGAGACTGACGAGAATCACTTTCATTGAAAGGGGTTGCCAAGCTTCCAAAAAACTACGAGTTAAATGAAATATCAGCAAAAATTTTTTCACCCAATCTTGTAGATACTTCAATTTAATGATCAGTACACCAGTCCCACTTGGCTCACCAAATTTCGTTCTTCTAGGTTAAACTGTTCCTTTGCAGCAACCTTTTTCATGTTTAGGTTTCACTCTGTTTTCTCCTATATGGATACATGTAGTTGGAACTCTAAATCAAACACGGTTTGTGCTAGCGCTTTGAAACTTGGCAAAATAATATAGTTCCAAGTTCTATAGCTATGGTTTGTGTCCTATTGAAGTAGCCCCAAGCAGAGACTGACGAGAATCACTTTCATTGAAAGGGGTTGCCAAGCTTCCAAAAAACTACGAGTTTCCTGAAATCTCAGCAAACATTTTTTCACCCAATCTTGATGATACTTCCATTTAATGATCAGTACACCAATCCCACTTGGCTCAACAAATTTCGTTCTTCTAGGTTAAACCGTTCCTTTGCAGTAACCGTTTTCATGTTTAGGTTTCACTCTGTTTTCTCCTATATGGATACATGTAGTTGGAACTCTAAATCAAACAGGGTTTGTGCTAGATCTTTGAAACTCGGCACAATAATGGAGTTCCAAGTTCTATCGCTATGGTGTGTGTCCTATTGAAGTAGCCCCAAGCAGAGACTGACGAGAATAACTTTCATTGAAAGGGGTTGCCAAGCTTCCAAAAAACTACGAGTTTCCTGAAATCTCATCAAACATTTTTTCACCCAATCTTGATGATACTTCCATTTGATGATCAGTACACCAATCCAACTTGGCTCACCAAATTTCGTTCTTCTAGGTTAAACCGTTCCTTTGCAGTAACCGTTTTCATGTTTAGGTTTCACTCTGTTTTCTCCTATATGGATACATGTAGTTGGAACTCTAAATCAAACAGGGTTTGTGCTAGATCTTTGAAACTTGGCACAATAATGGAGTTCCAAGTTCTATCGCTATGGTGTGTGTCCTATTGAAGTAGCCCCAAGCAGAGACTGACGAGAATCACTTTCATTGAAAGGGGTTGCCAAGATTCCAAAAACTACGAGTTTCCTGAAATCTCAGCAAACATTTTTTCACCCAATCTTGATGATACTTCCATTTAATGATCAGTACACCAGTCCCACTTGGCTCACCAAATTTCGTTCTTCTAGGTTAAACTGTTCCTTTGCAGTAACCGTTTTCATGTTTAGGTTTCACTCTGTTTTCTCCTATATGGATACATGTAGTTGGAACTCTAAATCAAACACAGTTTGTGCTAGCGCTTTGAAACTTGCCACAATAATATAGTTCCAAGTTCTATCGCTATGGTTTGTGTCCTATTGAAGTAGCCCCAAGCAGAGACTGACGAGAATCACTTTCATTGAAAGGGGTTGCCAAGCTTCCAAAAAACTACGAGTTTCCTGAAATCTCAGCAAACATTTTTTCACCCAATATTGATGATACTTCCATTTAATGATCAGTACACCAATCCAACATGGCTCACCAAATTTCTTTCTTCTAGGTTAAACCGTTCCTTTGCAGTAACCGTTTTCATGTTTAGGTTTCACTCTGTTTTCTCCTATATGGATACATGTAGTTATAACTCTAAATCAAACAGGATTTGTGCTAGATCTTTGAAACTTGGCACAATAATGGAGTTCCAAGTTCTATCGCTATGGTGTGTATCCTATTGAAGTAGCCCCAAGCAGAGACTGACGAGAATCACTTTCATTGAAAGGGGTTGCCAAGCTTCCAAAAAACTACGAGTTTCATGAAATCTCATCAAACATTTTTTCACCCAATCTTGATGATACTTCCATTTGATGATCAGTACACCAATCGAACTTGGCTCAACAAATTTCGTTCTTCTAGGTTAAACCGTTCCTTTGCAGTAACCGTTTTCATGTTTAGGTTTCACTCTGATTTCTCCTATATGGATACATGTATTTGGAACTCTAAATCAAACACGGTTTGTGCTTGCGCTTTGAAACTTGGCACAATAATATAGCTCCAAGTTCTATCGCTATGGTTTGTGTCCTATTGAAGTAGCCCCAAGCAGAGACTGACGAGAATCACTTTCATTGAAAGGGGTTGCTAAGCTTCCAAAAAACTACGAGTTTCCTGAAATCTCAGCAAACATTTTTTCACCCAATCTTGATGATACTTCCATTTAATGATCAGTGCACCAATCCCACTTGGCTCACCAAAATTCGTTCTTCTAGGTCAAACCGTTCCTTTGCAGGAACCGTTTTCATGTTTAGGTTTCACTCTGTTTTCTCCTATATGGATACATGTAGTTGGAACTGTAAATCAAACACGGTTTATGCTAGCTCTTTGAAACTTGGCAAAATAATGTATTCCAAGTTCTTTCGCTATGGTTTGTGTCCTATTGAAGTAGCCCCCAGCAGAGACTGACGAGAATCACTTTCATTGAAAGGGGTTGCCAAGCTTCCAAAAAACTACGATTTTCCTGAAATCTCAGCAAACATTTTTTCACCCAATCTTGATGATACTTCCATTTAATGATCAGTACACCAATCCCACTTGGCTCACCAAATTTCGTTCTTCTAGGTTAAACCGTTCCTTTGCAGTAACCGTTTTCATGTTTAGGTTTCACTCTGTTTTCTCCTATATGGATACATGTAGTTGGAACTCTAAATCAAACACGGTTTGTGCTAGCTCTTTGAAACTTGGCACAATAATGTAGTTCCAAGTTCTATCGCTATGGTTTGTGTCCTATTGAAGTAGCCCCAAGCAGAGACTGACGAGAATCACTTTCATTGAAAGGGGTTGCCAAGCTTCCAAGAAACTACGAGTTTCCTGAAATCTCAGCAAACATTTTTTCACCCAATATTGATGATACTTCCATTTAATGATCAGTACACCAATCCAACATGGCTCACCAAATTTCGTTCTTCTAGGTTAAACCGTTCCTTTGCAGTAACCGTTTTCATGTTTAGGTTTCACTCTGTTTTCTCCTATATGGATACATGTAGTTGGAACTCTAAATCAAACAGGGTTTGTGCTAGATCTTTGAAACTTGGCACAATAATGGAGTTCCAAGTTCTATCGCTATGGTGTGTGTCCTATTGAAGTAGCCCCAAGCAGAGACTGACGAGAATCACTTTCATTGAAAGGGGTTGCCAAGCTTCCAAAAAACTACGAGTTTTTTGAAATCTCATCAAATATTTTTTCACCCAATCTTGATGATGCTTCCATTTGATGATCAGTACACCAATCCAACTTGGCTCACCAAATTTCGTTCTTCTAGGTTAAACCGTTCCTTTGCAGTAACCGTTTTCATGTTTAGGTTTCACTCTGTTTTCTCCTATATGGATACATGTAGTTGGAACTCTAAATCAAACACTGTTTGTGCTAGCTCTTTGAAACTTGGCACAATAATGTAGTTCCAAGTTCTATCGGTATGGTTTGTGTCCTATTGAAGTAGCCCCAAGCAAGACTGACGAGAATCACTTTCATTGAAAGGGGTTGCCAAGCTTCCAAAAAACTACTAGTTAAATGAAATCTCTGCAAACATTTTTTCATCCAATCTTGATGATACTTCCATTTAATGATCAGTACACGAATCCCACTTTGCTCACCAAATTTCGGTCTTCTAGGTCAAACCGTTCCTTTGCAGGAACCGTTTTCATGTTTAGGTTTCACTCTGTTTTCTCCTATATGGATACATGTAGTTGGAACTCTAAATCAAACAGGGTTTGTGCTAGCTCTTTGAAATTTGGCACAATAATGTAGTTCCAAGTTCAATCGCTATGGTTTGTGTCCTATTGAAGTAGCCCCAAGCAGAGACTGACGAGAATCACTTTCATTGAAAGGGGTTGCCAAGCTTCCAAAAAACTACGAGTTAAATGAAATATCAGCAAACATTTTTTCACCCAATCTTGTACATACTTCAATTTAATGATCAGTACACCAATCCCACTTGGCTCACCAAATTTCGTTCTTCTAGGTTATACTGTTCCTTTGCAGTAACCGTTTTCATGTTTAGGTTTCACTCTGTTTTCTCCTATATGGATACAGGTAGTTGGAACTCTAAATCAAACACGGTTTTTGCTAGCGCGTTGAAACGTGGCACAATAATATAGTTCCAATTTCTATCGCTATGGTTTGTGTCCTATTCAAGTAGCCCCAAGCAGAGACTGACGAGAATCACTTTCATTGAAAGGGGTTTAGAAGCTTCCAAAAAACTACGAGTTTCCTGAAATCTCAGCAAACATTTTTTCACCCAATATTGATGATACTTCCATTTAATGATCAGTACACCAATCCCACTTGGCTCACCAATTTTCGTTCTTCTAGGTTAAACCGCTCCTTTGCAGTAACCGTTTTCATGTTTAGGTTTCACTCTGTTTTCTCCTATATGGATACATGTAGTTGGAACTCTAAATCAAACACGGTTTATGCTAGCTCTTTGAAACTTGTCAAAATAATGTAGTTCCAAGTTCTTTCACTATGGTTGTGTCCTATTGAAGTAGCCCCAAGCAGAGACTGACGAGAATCACTTTCATTGAAAGGGGTTGCCAAGCTTCCAAAAAACTACGAGTTCCCTGAAATCTCAGCAAACATTTTTTCACCCAATCTTGATGATACTTCCATTTAATGATCAGTACACCAATCCAACATGGCTCACCAAATATGGTTCTTCTAGGTTAAACCGTTCCTTTGCCGGAACCCTTTTCATGTTTAGGTTTCACTCTGTTTTCTCCTATATGGATACATGTATTTGGAACTCTAAATCAAACAGTGTTTGTGCTAGCTCTTTGAAACTTCGCACAATAATGGAGTTCCAAGTTGTATCACTATGGTTTGTGTCCTATTGAAGTAGCCCTAAGCAGAGACTGACGAGAATCACGTTCATTGAAAGGGGTTGCCAAGCTTCCAAAAAACTACGAGTTTCTTGAAATCTCAGCAAACATTTTTTCAACCAATCTTGATGATACTTCCATTTAATGATCAGTACACCAGTCCCACTTGGCTCACCAAATTTCGTTCTTCTAGGATAAACTGTTCCTTTGCAGTAACCGTTTTCATGTTTAGGTTTCATTCTGTTTTCTCCTATATGGATACATGTAGTTGGAACTCTAAATCAAACACGGTTTGTGCTAGCGCTTTGAAACTTGCCACAATAATATAGTTCCAAGTTCTATCGCTATGGTTTGTGTCCTATTGAAGTAGCCCCAAGCAGAGACTGACGAGAATCACTTTCATTGAAAGGGGTTGCCAAGCTTCCAAAAAACTACGAGTTTCCTGAAATCTCAGCAAACATTTTTTCACCCAATCTTGATGATACTTCCATTTAATGATCAGTACACCAATCCCACTTGGCTCACCAAATTTCGTTCTTCTAGGTCAAACCGTTCCTTTGCAGTAACCGTTTTCATGTTTAGGTTTCACTCTCTTTTCTCCTATATGGATACATGAAGTTGGAACTGTAAATCAAACACGGTTTAGGCTATCTCTTTGAAACTTGGCAAAATAATGTAGTTCAAAGTTCTTTCGCTATGGTTTGTGTCCTATTGAAGTAGCCCCAAGCAGAGACTGACGAGAATCACTTTCATTGAAAGGGGTTGCCAAGCTTCCAAAAAACTACGAGTTCCCTGAAATCTCAGCAAACGTTTTTTCACCCAATCTTGATGATACTTCCATTTAATGATCAGTACACCAATCCAACGTGGCTCACCAAATTTCGTTCTTCTAGGTTAAACCGTTCCTTTGCAGTAACCGTTTTCATGTTTAGGTTTCACTCTGTTTTCTCCTATATGGATACATGTAGTTGGAACGCTAAATCAAACACGGTTTGTGCTAGCTCTTTGAAACTTGGCACAATAATGAAGTTCCAAGTTCTATCGCTATGGTTTGTGTCCTATTGAAGTAGCCCCAAGCAGAGACTGACGAGAATCACTTTCATTGAAAGGGGTTGCCAAGCTTCCAAAAAACTACTAGTTAAATGAAATCTCAGCAAACATTTTTTCACCCCATCTTGATGATACTTCCATTTAATGATCAGTACACCAATCCCACTTGGCTCACCAAATTTCGGTCTTCTAGGTTAAACCGATCCTTTGCAGTAACCGTTTTCATGTTTAGGTTTCTCTCTGTTTTCTCCTATATGGATACATGTAGTTGGAACTCTAAATCAAACAGGGTTTGTGCTAGCTCTTTGAAACTTGGCACAATAATGTAGTTCCAAGTTCTATCGCTATGGTTTGTGTCCTATTGAAGTAGCCCCAAGCAGAGACTGACGAGAATCACTTTCATTGAAAGGGGTTGCCAAGCTTCCAAAAAACTACGAGTTTCCTGAAATCTCAGCAAATATTTTTTCACCCCATCTTGATGATACTTCCATATAATGATCAGTACACCAATCCCACTTGGATCACCAAATTTCGTTCTTCTAGGTTAAACCGTTCCTTTGCAGAAACCGTTTTCATATTTAGGTTTCACTCTGTTTTCTCCTATATGGATACATGTAGTTGGAACTCTAAATCAAACACGGTTTGTGCTAGCTCTTTGAAACTTGGCACAATAATGTAGTTCCGAGTTCTATCGCTATGGTTTGTATCCTATTGAAGTAGCCCCAAGCAGAGACTGACGCGAATCACTTTCATTGAAAGGGGTGGCCAAGCGTCCAAAAAACTACAAGTATCCAGACATGTCATCAAACATTTTTTCACGCAATCTTGATGATACTTCCATTTAATGATCAGTACACCAATCCCACTTGGCTCACCAAATTTCGTTCTTCTAGGAAAAACCGTTTCTTTGCAGTAACCCTTTTCATGTTTAGGTTTCACTCTGTTTTCTCCTATATGGATACATGTAGTTGGAACTCTAAATCAAACACGGTTTATGCTAGCTCTTTGAAACTTGTCAAAATAATGTAGTTCCAAGTTCTTTCGCTATGGTTTGTGTCCTATTGAAGTAGCCCCAAGCAGAGACTGACGAGAATCACTTTCATTGAAAGGGGTTGAAAAGCTTCCAAAAAACTACGAGTTTCCTGAAATCTCAGCAAACATTTTTTCACCCCATCTTGATGATACTTCCATTTAATGATCAGTACACCAATCCCACTTGGATCACCAAATTTCGTTCTTCTAGGTTAAACCCTTCCTTTGCAGTAACCGTTTTCATGTTTAGGTTTCACTCTGTTTTCTCCTATATGGATACATGTAGTTGGAACGCTAAATCAAACAAGGTTTGTGCTAGCTCTTTGAAACTTGGCACAATAATATAGTTCCAAGTTCTATAGCTATGGTTTGTGTCCTATTGAAATAGCCCCAAGCAGAGACTGACGAGAATCACTTTCATTGAAAGGGGTTGCCAAGCTTCCAAAAAACTACGAGTTTCCTGAAATCTCAGCAAACATTTTTTCACCCAATCTTGATGATACTTCCATTTAATGATCAGTACACCAATCCCACTTGGCTCACCAAATTTCGTTCTTCTAGGTCAAACCGTTCCTTTGCAGTAACCGTTTTCATGTTTAGGTTTCACTCTGTTTTCTCCTATATGGATACATGAAGTTGGAACTGTAAATCAAACACAGTTTAGGCTAGCTCTTTGAAACTTGGCAAAATAATGTAGTTCAAAGTTCTTTCGCTATGGTTTGTGTCCTATTGAAGTAGCCCCAAGCAGAGACTGACGAGAATCACTTTCATTGAAAGGGGTTGCCAAGCTTCCAAAAAACTATGAGTTCTCAGCAAACATTTTTTCACCCAATCTTGATGATACTTCCATTTAATGATCAGTACACCAATCCCACTTGGCTCACCAAATTTCGTTCTTCTAGGTCAAACCGTTCCTTTGCAGTAACCGTTTTCATGTTTAGGTTTCACTCTGTTTTCTCCTATATGGATACATGAAGTTGGAACTGTAAATCAAACACAGTTTAGGCTAGCTCTTTGAAACTTGGCAAAATAATGTAGTTCAAAGTTCTTTCGCTATGGTTTGTGTCCTATTGAAGTAGCCCCAAGCAGAGACTGACGAGAATCACTTTCATTGAAAGGGGTTGCCAAGCTTCCAAAAAACTATGAGTTCCCTGAAATCTCAGCAAACATTTTTTCACCCAATCTTGATGATACTTCCATTTAATGATCAGTACACCAATCCAACATGGCTCACCAAATTTCGTTCTTCTAGGTTAAACCGTTCCTTTGCAGGAACCGTTTTCATGTTTAGGTTTCACTCTGTTTTCTCCTATATGGATACATGTAGTTGGAACTCTAAATCAAACAGGGTTTGTGCTAGCTCTTTGAAACTTGGCACAATAATATAGTTCCAAGTTCTATCGCTATGGATTGTGTCCTATTGAAGTAGCCCCAAGCAGAGACTGACTAGAATCACTTTCTTTGAAAGGGGTTGCCAAGCTTCCAAAAAACTATGAGTTTCCTGAAATCTCATCAAACATTTTTTCACCCAATCTTGATGATACTTCCATTTGATGATCAGTACACCAATCCAACTTGGCTCACCCAATTTCATTCTTCTAGGTTAAACCGTTCCTTTGCAGTAACCCTTTTCATGTTTAGGTTTCACTCTGATTTCTCCTATATGGATACATGTATTTGGAACTCTAAATCAAACAAGGTTTATGCTAGCTCTTTGAAACTTGTCAAAATAATGTAGTTCCAAGTTCTTTCGCTATGGTTGTGTCCTATTGAAGTAGCCCCAAGCAGAGACTGACGAGAATCACTTTCATTGAAAGGGGTTGAAAAGCTTCCAAAAAAATACGAGTTTCCTGAAATCTCAGCAAACATTTTTTCACCCCATCTTGATGATACTTCCATTTAATGATCAGTACACCAATCCCACTTGGATCACCAAATTTCGTTCTTCTAGGTTAAACCCTTCCTTTGCAGTAACCGTTTTCATGTTTAGGTTTCACTCTGTTTTCTCCTATATGGATACATGTAGTTGGAACTCTAAATCAAACACGGTTTGTGCTAGCTCTTTGAAACTTGGCACAATAATGTAGTTCCAAGTTCTATCGCTATGGTTTGTGTCCTATTGAAGTAGCCCCAAGCAGAGACTGACGAGAATCACTTTCATTGAAAGGGGTTGACAAGCTTCCAAAAAACTACGAGGTTCCTGAAATCTCAGCAAACATTTTTTCACCCTATCTTGATGATACTTCCATTTAATGATCAGTAAACCAATCCCACTTGGCTCACCAAATTTCGTTCTTCTAGGTTAAACCGTTCCTTTGCAGTAACCGTTTTCATGTTTAGGTTTCACTCTGTTTTCTCCTATATGGATACATGTAGTTGGAACTCTAAATCAAACATGGTTTGTGCTAGCTCTTTGAAACTTGGCACAATAACGTAGTTAAAAGTTCTATCGCTATGGTTTGTGTCCAATTGAAGTAGCCGCAAGCAAAGACTGACGCGAATCACTTTCATTGAAAGGGGTTGCCAAGCTTCCAAAAAACTACGAGTTTCCAGACATCTCAGCAAACATTTTTTCACGCAATCTTGATGATACTTCCATTTAATGATCAGTACACCAATCCCACTTGGCTCACCAAATTTCGTTCTTCTAGGTTAAACAGTTTCTTTGCAGTAACCCTTTTCATGTTTAGTTTTCACTCTGTTTTCTCCTATATGGATACATGTATTTGGAACTCTAAATCAAACACGGTTTTTGCTAGCTCTTTGAAACTTGGCACAATAATGTAGTTCCAAGTTCAATTGCTATGGTTTGTGTCCTATTGAAGTAGCCCCAAGCAGAGACTGACGAGAATCACTTTCATTGAAAGAGGTTGCCAAGCTTCAAAAAACTACGAGTTTCCTGAAATCTCAGCAAACATTTTTTCACCCAATCTTGTAGATACTTCAATTTAAGAATCAGTACACCAATCCCACTTGGCTCACCAAATTTCGTTCTTCTAGGTCAAACCGTTCCTTTCCAGTAACCGTTTTCATGTTTAGGTTTCACTCTGTTTTCTCCTATATGGATACATGAAGTTGGAACTGTAAATCAAACACGGTTAGGCTAGCTCTTTGAAACTTGGCACAATAATGTAGTTCCAAGTTCTTTCGCTATGGTTTGTGTCCTATTGAAGTAGCCCCAAGCAGAGACTGACGAGAAACACTTTCATTGAAAGGGGTTGCCAAGCTTCCAAAAAACTACGAGTTTCCTGAAATCTCAGCAAACATTTTTCACCCCATCTTGATGATACTTCCATTTAATGATCAGTACACCAATCCAACTTGGCTCACCAAATTTCGTTCTTCTAGGTTAAACCGTTCCTTTGCAGTAACCGTTTTCATGTTTAAGGTTTCACTCTGTTTTCTCCTATATGGATACATGTAGTTGGAACTCTAAATCAAACAGGGTTTGTGCTAGCTCTTTGAAACCTGGCACAATAATGGAGTTCCAAGTTCTATCGCTATGGTGTGTGTCCTATTGAAGTAGCCCCAAGCAGAGACTGACGAGAATCACTTTCATTGAAAGGGGTTGCCACGATTCCAAAAAACTACGAGTTTCCTGAAATCTCAGCAAACATTTTTTCACCCCATCTTGATGATACTTCCATTTAATGATCAGTACACCAGTCCCACTTGGCTCACCAAATTTCGTTCTTCTAGGTTAAACTGTTCCTTTGCAGTAACCGTTTTCATGTTTAGGTTTCACTCAGTTTTCTCCTATATGGATACATGTAGTTGGAACTCTAAATCAAACACGGTTTTTGCTAGCGCGTTGAAACTTGGCACAATAATATAGTTCCAATTTCTATCGCTATGGTTTGTGTCCTATTCAAGTAGCCCCAAGCAGAGACTGACGAGAATCACTTTCATTGAAAGGGGTTTAGAAGCTTCCAAAAAATTACGAGTTTCCTGAAATCTCAGCAAACATTTTTTCACCCAATCTGGATGATACTTCCATTTAATGATCAGTACACGAATCCCACTTGGCTCACCAAATTTCTTTTTCTAGGTTAAACCGTTCCTTTGCAGTAACCGTTTTCATGTTTAGGTTTCACTCTGTTTTCTCCTATATGGATACATGTAGTTGGAACTCTAAATCAAAAACGGTTTGTGCTAGCGCTTTGCAACTTGGCACAATAATATAATTCCAAGTTCTATCGCTATGGTTTGTGTCCTATTGAAGTAGCCCCAAGCAGAGACTGACGAGAATCACTTTCATTGAAAGGGGTTGCCAAGCTTCCAAAAAACTACGAGTTTCCTGAAATCTCAGCAAACATTTTTTCACCCAATCTTGATGATACTTCCATTTAATGATCAGTACACCAGTCCCACTTGGCTCACCAAATTTCGTTCTTCTAGGTTAAACCGTTCCTTTGCAGTAACCTTTTTCATGTTTAGGTTTCACTCTGTTTTCTCCTATATGGATACATGTAGTTGGAACTCTAAATCAAACACGGTTTGTGCTAGCTGTTTGAAACTTGGCACAATAATGTAGTTCCAAGTTCTATCGCTATGGTTTGTGTCCTATTGAAGTAGCCACAAGCAGAGACTGACGAGAATCACTTTCATTGAAAGGGTATGCCAAGGTTCCAAAAAACTACGAGTTAAATGAAATATCAGCAAATATTTTTTCACCCCATCTTGATGATTCTTCCATTTAATGATCAGTACACCAATCCCACTTGGCTCACCAAATTTCGTTCTTCTAGGTTAAACAGTTCCTTTGGCAGTAACCCTTTTCATGTTTAGGTTTCACTCTGTTTTCTCCTATATGGATACATGTAGTTGGAACTCTAAATCAAACACGGTTTTTGCTAGCTCTTTGAACTTGGCACAATAATGTAGTTCCAAGTTCAATCGCTATGGTTTGTGTCCTATTGAAGTAGCCCCAAGCAGAGACTGACGAGAATCACTTTCATTGAAAGGGGTTGCCAAGCTTCCAAAAACTACGAGTTAAATGAAATATCAGCAAACATTTTTTCACCCAATCTTGTACATACTTCAATTTAAATGATCAGTACACCAATCCCACTTGGCTCACCAATTTTCGTTCTTCTAGGTTAAACCGCTCCTTTGCAGTAACCGTTTTCATGTTTAGGATTCACTCTGTTTCTCCTATATGGATACATGTAGTTGGAACTCTAAATCAAACAGGGTTTGTGCTAACTCTTTGAAACTGGCAAAATAATGGAGTTCCACGTTCTATCGCTATGGTGTGGGTCTTATTGAAGTAGCCCCAAGCAGAGACTGACGAGAATCACTTTCATTGAAAGGGGTTGCCAAGCTTCCAAAAAACTACGAGTTTCCTGAAATCTCAGCAAACATTTTTTCACCCAATCTTGATGATACTTCCATTTAATGATCAGTACACCAGTCCCACTTTTCTCACCAAATTTCGTTCTTCTAGGTTAAACTGTTTTTTTGCAGTAACCGTTTTCATTTTTAGGTTTCACTCTGTTTTCTCCTATATTTATACATGTAGTTGGAACTCTAAATCAAACACGGTATGAGCTAGCGCTTTGAAACTTGGCACAATAATATAGTTCCAAGTTCTATCGCTATTGTTTGGGTCCTATTGAAGTAGACCCAAGCAGAGACTGACTAGAATCACTTTCATTGAAAGGGGTTGCCAAGCTTCCAAAAAACTACGAGTTTCCTGAAATATCAGCAACATTTTTTCAGCCAATCTTGATGATACTTCCATTTAATGATCAGTACACCAATCCAACTTGGCTCACCAAATTTCGTTCTTCTAGGTTAAACCGTTCCTTTGCAGTAACCGTTTTCATGTTTAGGTTTCACTCTTTTTTCTCCTATATGGATACATGTAGTTGGAACTCTAATTCAAACACGGTTTGTGCTAGCTCTTTGAAACTTGGCACAATAATGTAGTTAAAAGTTCTATTGCTATGGTTTGTGTCCTATTGAAGTAGCCCCAAGCAGAGACTGACGAGAATCACTTTCATTGAAAGGGGTTGACAAGCTTCCAAAAAACTAAGAGTTTCCTGAAATCTCAGCAAACATTTTTTCACCCAATATTGATGATACTTCCATTTAATGATCAGTAC
This sequence comes from Urocitellus parryii, assembly GCF_045843805.1. NCBI lineage: Eukaryota > Metazoa > Chordata > Mammalia > Rodentia > Sciuridae > Urocitellus > Urocitellus parryii. Next base: position 19,958 of record NW_027552962.1, read on the forward strand.
ACCAATCCAACTTGGCTCACCAAATTTCGTTCTTCTAGGTTAAACCGTTCCTTTGCAGTAACCGTTTTCATGTTTAGGTTTCACTCTGTTTTCTCCTATATGGATACATGTAGTTGGAACTCTAAATCAAACAGGGTTTGTGCTAGCTCTTTGAAACTTGGCACAATAATGTAGTTCCAAGTTCTATCGCTATGGTTTGTGTCCTATTGAAGTAGCCCCAAGCAGAGACTGACTAGAATCACTTTCTTGAAAGGGGTTGCCAAGCTTCCAAAAACTATGAGTTTCCTGAAATCTCATCAAACATTTTTTCACCCAATCTTGATGATACTTCCATTTGATGATCAGTAAACCAATCCAACTTGGCTCACCAAATTTCGTTCTTCTAGGTTAAACGTTCCTTTGCAGTAACCCTTTTCATGTTTAGGTTTCACTCTGTTTTCTCCTATATGGATACATGTAGTTGGAACTCTAAATCAAACACGGTTTTTGCTAGCTCTTTGAAACTTGGCACAATAATGTAGTTCCAAGTTCAATCGCTATGGTTTGTGTCCTATTGAAGTAGCCCCAAGCAGAGACTGACGAGAATCACTTTCATTGAAAGGGGTTGCCAAGCTTCCAAAAAACTACGAGTTAAATGAAATATCAGCAAACATTTTTTCACCCAATCTTGTACATACTTCAATTTAATGATCAGTACACCAATCCCACTTGGCTCACCAATTTTCGTTCTTCTAGGTTAAACCGCTCCTTTGCAGTAACCGTTTTCATGTTTAGGATTCACTCTGTTTTCTCCTATATGGATACATGTAGTTGGAACTCTAAATCAAACAGGGTTTGTGCTAACTCTTTGAAACTGGCAAAATAATGGAGTTCCACGTTCTATCGCTATGGTGTGGGTCTTATTGAAGTAGCCCCAAGCAGAGACTGACGAGAATCACTTTCATTGAAAGGGGTTGCCAAGCTTCCAAAAACTACGAGTTTCCTGAAATCTCAGCAAACATTTTTTCACCCAATCTTGATGATACTTCCATTTAATGATCAGTACACCAGTCCCACTTTTCTCACCAAATTTCGTTCTTCTAGGTTAAACTGTTTTTTTGCAGTAACCGTTTTCATTTTTAGGTTTCACTCTGTTTTCTCCTATATTTATACATGTAGTTGGAACTCTAAATCAAACACGGTATGAGCTAGCGCTTTGAAACTTGGCACAATAATATAGTTCCAAGTTCTATCGCTATTGTTTGGGTCCTATTGAAGTAGACCCAAGCAGAGACTGACTAGAATCACTTTCATTGAAAGGGGTTGCCAAGCTTCCAAAAAACTACGAGTTTCCTGAAATATCAGCAAACATTTTTTCAGCCAATCTTGATGATACTTCCATTTAATGATCAGTACACCAATCCAACTTGGCTCACCAAATTTCGTTCTTCTAGGTTAAACCGTTCCTTTGCAGTAACCGTTTCATGTTTAGGTTTCACTCTTTTTTCTCCTATATGGATACATGTAGTTGGAACTCTAATTCAAACACGGTTTGTGCTAGCTCTTTGAAACTTGGCACAATAATGTAGTTAAAAGTTCTATTGCTATGGTTTGTGTCCTATTGAAGTAGCCCCAAGCAGAGACTGACGAGAATCACTTTCATTGAAAGGGGTTGACAAGCTTCCAAAAAACTAAGAGTTTCCTGAAATCTCAGCAAACATTTTTTCACCCAATATTGATGATACTTCCATTAATGATCAGTACACCAATCCAACTTGGCTCACCAAATTTCGTTCTTCTAGGGTTAAACCGTTCTTTGCAGAAAACCGTTTTCATGTTTAGGTTTCACTCTGTTTTCTCCTATATGGATACATGTAGTTGGAACTCTAAATCAAACAGGGTTTGTGCTAGCTCTTTGAAACTTGGCACAATAATGTAGTTCCAAGTTCTATCGCTATGGTTTGTGTCCTATTGAAGTAGCCCCAAGCAGAGACTGACTAGAATCACTTTCTTTGAAAGGGGTTGCCAAGCTTCCAAAAAACTATGAGTTTCCTGAAATCTCATCAAACATTTTTTCACCCAATCTTGATGATACTTCCATTTGATGATCAGTAAACCAATCCAATTGGCTCACCAAATTTCGTTCTTCTAGGTTAAACCGTTCCTTTGCAGTAACCCTTTTCATGTTTAGGTTTCACTCTGTTTTCTCCTATATGGATACATGTAGTTGGAACTCTAATCAAACAAGGTTTATGCTAGCTCTTTGAAACTTGTCAAAATAATGTAGTTCCAAGTTCTTTCGCTATGGTTTTGTCCTATTGAAGTAGCCCCAAGCAGAGACTGACGAGAATCACTTCATTGAAAGGGGTGAAAAGCTTCCAAAAAACTACGAGTTTCCTGAAATCTCAGCAAACATTTTTTCACCCCATCTTGATGATACTTCCATTTAATGATCAGTACACCAATCCCACTTGGATCACCAAATTTCGTTCTTCTAGGTTAAACCCCTTCCTTTGCAGTAACCGTTTTCATGTTTAGGTTTCACTCTGTTTTCTCCTATATGGATACATGTAGTTGGAACGCTAAATCAAACACGGTTTGTGCTAGCTCTTTGAAACTTGGCACAATAATGTAGTTCCAAGTTCTATAGCTATGGTTTGTGTCCTATTGAAGTAGCCCCAAGCAGAGACTGATGAGAATCACTTTCATTGAAAGGGGTTGCCAAGCTTCCAAAAAACTACGAGTTTCCTGAAATCTCAGCAAACATTTTTTCACCCCATCTTGATGATACTTCCATTTAATGATCAGTACACGATCCCACTTGGCTGACCAAATTCGTTCTTCTAGGTTAAACCGTTCCTTTGCAGTAACCGTTTTCATGTTTAGGTTTCACTCTGTTTTCTCCTATATGGATACATGTAGTTGGAACGCTAAATCAAACACGGTTTGTGCTAGCTCTTTTAAACTTGGCACAATAATGTAGTTCCAAGTTCTATCGCTATGGTTTGTGTCCTATTGAAGTAGCCCCAAGCAGAGACTGACGAGAATCACTTTCATTGAAAGGGGTTGCCAAGCTTCCAAAAAACTACTAGTTAAATGAAATCTCAGCAAACATTTTTTCACCCCATCTTGATGATACTTCCATTTAATGATCAGTACACCAATACCACTTGGCTCAACCAAATTTCGGTCTTCTAGGTCAAACCGTTCCTTTGCAGGAACCGTTTTCATGTTTAGGTTTCACTCTGTTTTCTCCTATATGGATACATGTAGTTGGAACTCTAAATCAAACACGATTTTTGCTATCTCTTGAAACTTGGCACCATAATATAGTTCCAAATTCTATCGCTATGGTTGTGTCCTATTGAAGTAGACCCAAGCAGAGACTGACGAGAATCACTTTCATTGAAAGCGGTTGCCAAGCTTATTAAAAAACTACGAGTTTCCTGAAATCTCAGCAAACATTTTTTCACCCAATCTTGATGATACTTCCATTTAATGATCAGTACACCAATCCCACTTGGCTCACCAAATTTCCTTCTTCTAGGTTAAACCGTTCCTTTGCAGTAACCGTTTTCATGTTTAGGTTTCACTCTGTTTTCTCCTATATGGATACATGTAGTTGGAACTCTAAATCAAACAGGGTTTGTGCTAGCTCTTTGAAACTTGGCACAATAATGTAGTTCCAAGTTCTATCGCTATGGGTTTGTGTCCTATTGAAGTAGCCCCAAGCAGAGACTGACGAAAATCACTTTCATTGAAAGGGGTTGCCAAGCTTCCAAAAACTACGAGTTTCCTGAAATCTCAGCAAATATTTTTTCACCCCATCTTGATGATACTTCCATTTAATGATCAGTACACCAATCCCATTAGGATGACCAAATTTCGTTCTTCTAGGTTAAACCGTTCCTTTGCAGTAACCGTTTTCATATTTAGGTTTCACTCTGTTTTCTCCTATATGGATACATGTATTTGGAACTCTAAATCAAACACGGTTTGTGCTAGCTCTTTGAAACTTGGCACAATAATGTAGTTCCGAGTTCTATCGCTATGGTTTGTATCCTATTGAAGTAGCCCCAAGCAGAGACTGACACGAATCACTTTCATTGAAAGGGGTGGCCAAGCTTCCAAATAACTACAAGTATCCAGACATCTCAGCAAACATTTTTCACGCAATCTTGATGATACTTCCATTTAATGATCAGTACACCAATCCCACTTGGCTCACCAAATTTCGTTCTTCTAGGAAAAACCGTTTCTTTGCAGTAACCCTTTTCATGTTTAGGTTTCACTCTGTTTTCTCCTATATGGATACATGTAGTTGGAACTCTAAATCAAACACGGTTTATGCTAGCTCTTTGAAACTTGTCAAAATAATGTAGTTCCAAGTTCTTTCGCTATGGTTTGTGTCCTATTGAAGTAGCCCAAGCAGAGACTGACGAGAATCACTTTCATTGAATAGGGTTGAAAAGCTTCCAAAAACTACGAGTTTCCTGAAATCTCTGCAAACATTTTTTCACCCCATCTTGATGATACTTCCATTTAATGATCAGTACACCAATCCCACTTGGATCACCAAATTTCGTTCTTCTAGGTTAAACCCTTCCTTTGCAGTAACCGTTTTCATGTTTAGGTTTCACTCTGTTTTCTCCTATATGGATACATGTAGTTGGAACGCTAAATCAACAGGGTTTGTGCTAGCTCTTTGAAACTTGGTACAATAATGTAGTTCAAGTTCTATAGCTATGGTTTGTGTCCTATTGAAGTAGCCCCAAGCAGAGACTGAGGAGAATCACTTTCATTGAAAGGAGTTGCCAAGCTTCCAAAAAACTACGAGTTTCCTGAAATCTCAGCAAACATTTTTTTCACCCTATCTTGATGATACTTCCATTTAATGATCAGTACACCAATCCCACTTGGCTCACCAAATTTCGTTCTTCTTGGTTAAACCGTTCCTTTGCAGTAACCGTTTTCATGTTTAGGTTTCACTCTGTTTTCTCCTATATGGATACATGTAGTTGGAACTCTAAATCAATCACGGTTTGTGCTAGCTCTTTGAAACTTGGCACAATAATGTAGTTCCAAGTTCTATCGCTATGGTTTGTGTCCTATTGAAGTAGCCCCAAGCAGAGACTGACGAGAATCACTTTCATTGAAAGGGGTTGCCAAGCTTCAAAAAACTACGAGTTTCCAGACATCTCAGCAAACATTTTTTCACCCAATCTTGATGATACTTCCATTTAATGATCAGTACACCAATCCCACTTGGCTCACCAAATTTCGGTCTTCTAGGTCAAACCGTTCCTTTGCAGGAAACGTTTTCATGTTTAGGTTTCACTCTGTTTTCTCCTATATGGATACATGTAGTTGGAAATCTAAATCAAACACAGTTTTTGCTAGCTCTTTGAATCTTGGCACCATAATATAGTTCCAAATTCTATCGCTATGGTTTGTGTCCTATTGAAGTAGACCCAAGCAGAGACTGACGAGAATCACTTTCATTGAAAGGGGTTGCCAAGCTTCCAAAAAACAACGAGTTTCCTGAAATCTCAGCAAACATTTTTCACCCAATCTTGATGATACTTCCATTTAATGATCAGTACACCAATCCCACTTGGCTAACCAAATTTCGTTCTTCTAGGTTAAACCGTTCCTTTGCAGTAACCGTTTTCATGTTTAGGTTTCACTCTGTTTTCTCCTATATGGATACATGTAGTTGGAACTCTAATCAAACACGGTTCATGCTAGCTCTTTGAAACTTGGCAAAATAATGTAGTTCCAAGTTCTTTCGGTATGGTTTGTGTCCTATGAAGTAGCCCCAAGCAGAGACTGACGAGAATCACTTTCATTGAAAGGGGTTTAGAAGCTTCCAAAAAAATACGAGTTTCATGAAATCTCAGCAAACATTTTTTCACCCAATCTGGATGATACTTCCATTTAATGATCAGTACACCAATCCCACTTGGCTCACCAAATTTCGTTCTTCTAGGTTAAACCGTTCCTTTGCAGTAACCGTTTTCATGTTTAGGTTTCACTCTGTTTTCTCCTATATGGATACATGTAGTTGGAACTCTAAATCAAAACGGTTTGTGCTAGCGCTTTGAAACTTGGCACAATAATATAATTCCAAGTTCTATCGCTATGATTGTGTCCTATTGAAGTAGCCCCAAGCAGAGACTGACGAGAATCACTTTCATTGAAAGGGGTTGAAAAGCTTCCAAAAACTACGAGTTTCCTGAAATCTCAGCAAACATTTTTTCACCCCATCTTGATGATACTTCCATTTAATGATCAGTACACCAATCCCACTTGGATCACCAAATTTCGTTCTTCTAGGTTAAACCCTTCCTTTGCAGTAACCGTTTTCATGTTTAGGTTTCACTCTGTTTTCTCCTATATGGATACATGTAGTTGGAACGCTAAATCAAACACGGTTGTGCTAGCTCTTTTAAACTTGGCACAATAATGTAGTTCCAAGTTCTATCGCTATGGTTTGTGTCCTATTGAAGTAGCCCCAAGCAGAGACTGACGAGAATCACTTTCATTGAAAGGGGTTGCCAAGCTTCCAAAAAACTACTAGTTAAATGAAATCTCAGCAAACATTTTTCACCCCATCTTGATGATACTTCCATTTAATGATCAGTACACCCATCCAACATGGCTCACCAAATTTCGTTCTTCTAGGTTAAACCGTTCCTTTGCAGTAACCGTTTTCATGTTTAGGTTTCACTCTGTTTTCTCCTATATGGATACATGTAGTTGGAACTCTAAATCAAACACGGTTTGTGCTAGCTCTTTGAAACTTGGGACAATAATGTAGTTCCAAGTTCTATCGCTATGGTTTGTGTCCTATTGAAGTAGCCCCAAGCAGAGACTGACGAGAATCACTTTCATTGAAAGGGGTTGCCAAGCTTCCAAAAAACTACGAGTTTCCTGAAATCTCAGCAAACATTTTTTCACCCAATCTTGATGATACTTCCATTTAATGATCAGTACACCAATCCCACTTGGCTCATCAAATTTCGTTCTTCTAGGTTAAACCGTTCCTTTGCAGTAACCGTTTTCATGTTTAGGTTTCACTCTGTTTTCTCCTATATGGATACATGCAGTTGGAACTCTAAATCAAACACGGTTTATGCTAGCTCTTTGAGACTTGACACAATAATGTACTTCCAAGTTCAATCGCTATTGTTTGTGTCCTTTTGAAGTAGAACCAAGCAGAGACTGATGAGAATCACTTTAATTGAAAGTGGTTGCCAAGCTTACAAAAAACTACGAGTTTCCCGGAAATCTCAGCAAACATTTTTTCACCCAATCTTGATTATACTTGCAGGTAATGATCAGTAAACGAATCCCACTTGCCTCACCAAATTTCGCTCTTCTAGGTTAAACCATTCCTTTGCAGTAACCGTTTTCCATGTTTAGGTTTCACTCTGTTTTCTCCTATATGGATACATGAATTTGGAACTCTAAATCAAACACGGTTTGTGCTAGCTCTTTGAAACTTGGCACAATAATGTAGTTCCATGTTCTATCGCTATGGATTGTGTCCTATTGAAGTAGCCCCAAGCAGAGACTGACGAGAATCACTTTCATTGAAAGGGGTTGCCAAGCTTCCAACAAACTACGAGTTTCCTGAAATCTCAACAAACATTTTTTCACCCCATCTTGATGATACTTCCATTTAATGATCAGTACACCAATCCCACTTGGCTCACAAATTTCGTTCTTCTAGGTTAAACCGTTTCTTTGCAGTAACCCTTTTCATGTTTAGGTTTCACTCTGTTTTCTCCTATATGGATACATGTAGTTGGAACTCTAAATCAAACACGGTTTGTGCTAGCTCTTTGAAACTTGGCACAATAACGTAGTTCCAAGTTCAATCGCTATGGTTTGTGTCCTATGAAGTAGCCCCAAGCAGAGACTGACGAGAATCACTTTCATTGAAAGGGGTTGCCAAGCTTCCAAAAAACTACGAATTTACTGAAATCTCAGCAAACATTTTTTAACCCAATCTTGATGATACTTCCATTTGATGATCAGTACACCAATCCCACTTGGCTCACCAAATTTCGTTCTTCTAGGTTAAACCGTTCCTTTGCAGTAACCGTTTTCATGTTTAGGTTCACTCTGTTTTCTCCTATATGGATACATGCAGTTGAACTCTAAATCAAACATGGTTTGTGCTAGCTTTTGAGACTTGGCACAATAATGTACTTCCAAGTTCAATCGCTATTGTTTGTGTCCTTTTGAAGTAGCCCCAAGCAGAGACTGATGAGAATCACTTTCATTGAAAGGGGTTGCCAAGCTTCCAAAAAACTACGAGTTTCCTGAAATCTCAACAAACATTTTTTCACCCCATCTTGATGATACTTCCATTTAATGATCAGTACACCAATCCCACTTGGCTCACCAAATTTCCTTCTTCTAGGTCAAACTGTTCCTTTGCAGTAAACGTTTTCATGTTTAGGTTTCACTCTGTTTTCTCCTATATGGATACATGTATTTGGAACTCTAAATCAAACTCGGTTTGTGCTATCTCTTGAAACTTGGCACATTAATGTAGTTCCAAGTTCTATCGCTATGGATTGTGTCCTATTGAAGTAGCCCGAAGCAGAGACTGACGAGAATCACTTTCATTGAAAGGGGTTGCCAAGCTTCCAAAAAACTACGAGTTTCCTGAAATCTCAGCAAACATTTTTCACCCCATCTTGATGATACTTCCATTTAATGATCAGTACACCAATCCCACTTGGCTCACCAAATTTCGTTCTTCTAGGTTAAACCGTTCCTTTGCAGTAACCGTTTTCATGTTTAGGTTTCACTCTGTTTTCTCCTATATGGATACATGTAGTTGGAATTCTAAATCAACACGGTTTGTGCTAGCTCTTTGAAACTTGGCACAATAATGTAGTTCCCAGTTTCTATCGCTATGGTTTGTGTCTTATTGAAGTAGCCCCAAGCAGAGACTGACGAGAATCACTTTCATTGAAAGGGGTTGCCAAGCTTCCAAAAAATACGAGTTTCCTGAAATCTCAGCAAACATTTTTCACATAATCTGGATGATACTTCCGTTTAATGATCAGTACAGCAATCCCACTTGGCTCACCAAATTTCGTTCTTCTAGGTTAAACCGTTACTTTGCAGTAATCGTTTTCATGTTTAGGTTTCACTCTGTTTTCTCCTATATGGATACATGTATTTGGAACTGTAAATCAAACACGGTTTGTGCTAGCTCTTTGAAACTTGGCACAATAATGTAGTACCAAGTCCTATCGCTATGGTGTGTGTCCAATTGAAGTAGCCCCAAGCAGAGACTGACGAGAATCAATTTCATTGAAGGGGTTGCCAAGCTTCCAAAAAACTACGAGTTTCCTGAAATCTCAGCAAACATTTTTCCACCCCATCTTGATGATACTTCTATTTAATGATCAGTACACCAATCCCACTTGGCTCACCAAATTTCGTTCTTCTAGGTTAAACCGTTTCGTTGCAGTAACCGTTTTCATGTTTAGGTTTCACTCTGTTTTCTCCTATATGGATACATGTAGTTGGAACTCTAAATCAAACACGGTTTGTGCTAGCTCTTTGAACTTGGCACAATAATGTAGTTCCAAGTTCTATCGCTAGGGATTGTGTCCTATTGAAGTAGCACCAAGTAGAGACTGACGAGAATCACTTTCATTCAAAAGGGTTGCCAAGCATCCAAAAAACTACTAGTTAAATGAAATCTCAGCAAACATTTTTTCACCCCATCTTGATGATACTTCCATTTAATGATCAGTACACCAATCCCACTTGGCTCACCAAATTTTGTTCTTCTAGGTTAAACCGTTCCTTTGCAGTAACCGTTTTCATGTTTAGGTTTCTCTCTGTTTTCTCCTATATGCATACATGTAGTTGGAACTCTAAATCAACACGTTTGAGCTATCTCTTTGAAACTTGGCACAATAATGTAGTTCCACGTTCTATCGCTATGGTTTGTGTCTATTGAAGTAGCCCCAAGCAGAGACTGACGAGAATCACTTTCATTGAAAGTGGTTGCCAAGCTTCCAAAAACTACGAGTTTCCTGAAATCTCAGCAAACATTTTTTCACCCAATCTAGATGATACTTCCATTTAATGATCAGTACACCAATCCCACTTGGCTCACCAAATTTCGTTCTTCTAGGTCAAACCGTTCCTTTGCAGTAACAATTTTCATGTTTAGGTTTCACTCTGTTTTCTCCTATATGGATACATGTAGTTGGAACTCTAAATCAAACACGGTTTTTGCTAGCGCGTTAAAACTTGGCACAATAATATACTTCCAAGTTCTATCGCTATGGTTTGTGCCCTATTCAAGTAGCCCCAAGCAGAGACTGACGAGAATCACTTACATTGAAAGGGGTTGCCAAGCTTCCAAAAAACTACGAGTTTCCTGAAATCTCAGCAAACATTTTTTCACACAATCTTGATGATACTTCCATTTAATGATCAGTACACCAATCCCACTTGGCTCACCAAATTTCGTACTTCTAGGTTAAACCGTTCCTTTGCAGTAACCGTTTTCATGTTTAGGTTTCACTCTGTTTTTTCCTATATGGATACATGTAGGTGGAAATGTAAATCAAACACGGTTTATGCTAGCTCTTTGAACCTGGGCAAAATAATGTAGTTCAAAGTTCTTTCGCTATGGTTTGTGTCCTATTGAAGTAGCCCCAAGCAGAGACTGACGAGAATCACTTTCATTGAAAGGGGTTGCCAAGCTTCCAAAAAACTACGAGTTTTCTGAAATCTCAGGAAACATTTTTTCAACCCAATCTTGATGATACTTCCATTTAAGGATCAGTACACCAATCCCACTTGGCTCACCAAATTTCGTTCTTCTAGGTTAAACCGTTCCTTTGCAGTAACCGTTTTCATGTTTAGGTTTCACTCTGTTTTCTCCTATATGGATACATGTAGTTGGAACTCTAAATCAAACACCGTTTGTGCTAGCTCTTTGAAACTTGGCACAATAATGTAGTTCCAAGTTCTATCGCTATGGTTTGTGTCCTATTGAAGTAGCCCCAAGCAAAGACTGACGAGAATCACAATCATTGAAAGGGTTTGCCAAGCTTCCAAAAAACTACGAGTTTCCTGAAATCTCAGCAAACATTTTTTCACCCAATCTTGATGATACTTGCAGGTAATGATCAGTACACCAATCCCACTTGGCTCACCAAATTTCGTTCTTCTAGGTCAAACCGTTCCTTTGCAGTAACCGTTTTCATGTTTAGGTTTCACTCTGTTTTCTCCTATATGGATACATGTATTTGGAACTGTAAATCAAACACGGTTTGTGCTAGCTCTTTGAAACTTGGCACAATAATGTAGTACCAAGTCCTATCGCTATGGTGTGTGTCCAATTGAAGTAGCCCCAAGCAGAGACTGACGAGAATCAATTTCATTGAAGGGGTTGCCAAGCTTCCAAAAAACTACGAGTTTCCTGAAATCTCAGCAAACATTTTTCCACCCCATCTTGATGATACTTCTATTTAATGATCAGTACACCAATCCCACTTGGCTCACCAAATTTCGTTCTTCTAGGTTAAACCGTTTCGTTGCAGTAACCGTTTTCATGTTTAGGTTTCACTCTGTTTTCTCCTATATGGATACATGTAGTTGGAACTCTAAATCAAACACGGTTTGTGCTAGCTCTTTGAAACTTGGCACAATAATGTAGTTCCAAGTTCTATCGCTAGGGATTGTGTCCTATTGAAGTAGCACCAAGTAGAGACTGACGAGAATCACTTTCATTCAAAAGGGTTGCCAAGCATCCAAAAAACTACTAGTTAAATGAAATCTCAGCAAAGATTTTTTCACCCCATCTTGATGATACTTCCATTTAATGATCAGTACACCAATCCCACTTGGCTCACCAAATTTTGTTCTTCTAGGTTAAACCGTTCCTTTGCAGTAACCGTTTTCATGTTTAGGTTTCTCTCTGTTTTCTCCTATATGGATACATGTAGTTGGAACTCTAAATCAAACACGGTTTGAGCTATCTCTTTGAAACTTGGCACAATAATGTAGTTCCAAGTTCTATCGCTATGGTTTGTGTCCTATTGAAGTAGCCCCAAGCAGAGACTGACGAGAATCACTTTCATTGAAAGTGGTTGCCAAGCTTCCAAAAACTACGAGTTTCCTGAAATCTCAGCAAACATTTTTCACCCAATCTTGATGATACTTCCATTTAATGATCAGTACACCAATCCCACTTGGCTCACCAAATTTCGTTCTTCTAGGTCAAACCGTTCCTTTGCAGTAACAATTTTCATGTTTAGGTTTCACTCTGTTTTCTCCTATATGGATACATGTAGTTGGAACTCTAAATCAAACACGGTTTTTGCTAGCGCGTTAAAACTTGGCACAATAATATACTTCCAAGTTCTATCGCTATGGTTTGTGCCCTATTCAAGTAGCCCCAAGCAGAGACTGACGAGAATCACTTACATTGAAAGGGGTTGCCAAGCTTCCAAAAAACTACGAGTTTCCTGAAATCTCAGCAAACATTTTTTCACACAATCTTGATGATACTTCCATTTAATGATCAGTACACCAATCCCACTTGGCTCACCAAATTTCGTACTTCTAGGTTAAACCGTTCCTTTGCAGTAACCGTTTTCATGTTTAGGTTTCACTCTGTTTTTTCCTATATGGATACATGTAGGTGGAAATGTAAATCAAACACGGTTTATGCTAGCTCTTTGAACCTGGGCAAAATAATGTAGTTCAAAGTTCTTTCGCTATGGTTTGTGTCCTATTGAAGTAGCCCCAAGCAGAGACTGACGAGAATCACTTTCATTGAAAGGGGTTGCCAAGCTTCCAAAAACTACGAGTTTCCTGAAATCTCAGCAAACATTTTTTTCACCCAATCTTGATGATACTTCCATTTAATGATCAGTATACCATTCCCACATGGCTCACCAAATTTCGTTCTTCTAGGTTAAACCGTTTCTTTGCAGTAACCCTTTTCATGTTTAGGTTTCACTCTGTTTTCTCCTATATGGATACATGTAGTTTGAACTGTAAATCAAACACGGTTTGTGCTAACTCTTTGAAACTTGGCACAATAATGTAGTTCCAAGTTCTATCGCTATGGTTTGTGTCCTATTGAAGTAGCACCAAGCAGAGACTGACGAGAATCACTTTCATTGAAAGGGGTTGCCAAGCTTCCAAAAAACTACGAGTTTCCTGAAATCTCAGCAAATATTTTTTCACCCAATCTTGATGACACTTGCAGGTAATGATCAGTACACCAATCCCACATGGCTCACCAAATTTCGTTCTTCTAGGTTAAACCGTTTCTTTGCCGTAACCCTTTTCATGTTTAGGTTTGACTCTGTTGTCTCCTATATGGATACATGTAGTTGGAAATCTAAATCAAACACGTTTTGTGCTAGCTCTTTGAAACTTGGCACCATAATGTAGTTCCAAGTTCTTTCGCTATGGTTTGTGTCCTATTGAAGTAGCCCCAAGCAGAGACTGACGAGAATCACTTACATTGAAAGGGGTTGCCAAGCTTCCAAAAAACTACGAGTTTCATGAAATCTCAGCAAACATTTTTTCACCCAATCTTGATGATACATCCTTTGAATGATCAGTACACCAATCCCACTTGGCTCACCATATTTCCTTCTTCTAGGTCAAACTGTTCCTTTGCAGTAAACGTTTTCATGTTTAGGTTTCACTCTGTTTTCTCCTATATGGATACATGTATTTGGAACTCTAAATCAAACACGGTTTGTGCTAGCTCTTTGAAACTTGGCACAATAATGTAGTTCCAAGTTCTATCGCTATGGATTGTGTCCTATTGAAGTAGCCCGAAGCAGAGACTGACGAGAATCACTTTCATTGAAAGGGGTTGCCAAGCTTCCAAAAAACTACGAGTTTCCTTAAATCTCAGCAAACATTTTTTCACCCCATCTTGATGATACTTCCATTTAATGATCAGTACACCAATCCCACTTGGCTCACCAAATTTCTTTCTTCTAGGTTAAACCGTTCCTTTGCAGTAACCGTTTTCATGTTTAGGTTTCACTCTGTTTTCTCCTATAGGGATACAAGTAGTTGGAATTGTAAATCAAACACGGTTTGTGCTAGCTCTTTGAAACTTGGCACAATAATGTAGTTCCCAGTTGTATCGCTATGGTTTGCGTCTTATTGAAGTAGCCCCAAGCAGAGACTGACGAGAATCAATTTCATTGAAAGGGGTTGCCAAGCCTCCAAAACCTATGAGTTTCCTGAAATCTCAGCAAACATTTTTTCACCCAATCTTGATGATACTTCCATTTAATGATCAGTACACCAATCCCACTTGGCTCACCAAATTTCGTTCTTCTAGGTTAAACCGTTCCTTTGCAGTAACCGTTTTCATGTTTAGGTTTCACTCTGTTTTCTCCTATATGGATACATATAGTTGGAACTCTAAATCAAACACGGTTTGTGCTAGCTCTTTGAAACTAGGCACAATAATGTAGTTCCCAGTTCTATCGCTATGGTTTGTGTCCTATTGAAGTAGCCCGAAGCAGAGACTGACGAGAATCACTTTCATTGAAAGGGGTTGCCAAGCTTCCAAAAAACTACGAGTTTCCTTAAATCTCAGCAAACATTTTTTCACCCCATCTTGATGATACTTCCATTTAATGATCAGTACACCAATCCCACTTGGCTCACCAAATTTCGTTCTTCTAGGTTAAACCTTTACTTTGCAGTAATCGTTTTCATGTTTAGGTTTCACTCTGTTTTCTCCTATATGGATACATGTATTTGGAACTCTAAATCAAACACGGTTTGTGCTAGCTCTTTGAAACTTGGCACAATAATGTAGTTCCAAGTTCTATCGCTATGGTTTGTGTCCTATTGAAGTAGCCCCAAGCAGAGACTGAAGAGAATCACTTTCATTGAAAGGCGTTGCCAAGCTTCCAAAAAACTACGAGTTTCCTGGAATCTCAGCAAATATTTTTTCACCCAATCTTGATGACACTTGCAGGTAATGATCAGTACACCAATCCCACTTGGCTCACCAAATTTCGTTCTTCTAGTTCAAACCGTTCCTTTGCAGTAACCGTTTTCATGTTTTGGTTTCACTCTGTTTTCTCCTATATGGATAGATGTAGTTTGAAGTGTAAATCAAACACGGTTTGTGCTAACTCTTTGAAACTTGGCACAATAATGGAGTTCCAAGTTCTATCGCTATGGTTTGTGTCCTATTGAAGTAGCCCCAAGCAGAGACTGACGAGAATCACTTTCATTGAAAGGGGTTGCCAAGCTTCCAAAAAACTACGAGTTTTATGAAATCTCAGCAAACATTTTTTCAACCAATCTTGAGGATACTTCCTTTTAATGATCAGTACACCAATCCCACTTGGCTCACCAAATTTCCTTCTTCTAGGTCAAACCGTTCCTTTGCAGTAAACGTTTTCATGTTTAGGTTTCACTCTGTTTTCTTCTATATGGATACATGTACTTGGAACTCTAAATCAAACACGGTTTGTGCTAGCTCTTTGAAACTTGGCACAATAATGTAGTTCCAAGTTCTATCACTATGGATTGTGTCCTATTGAAGTAGCCCCAAGCAGAGACTGACGTGAATCACTTTCATTGAAAGGGGTTGCCAAGCTTCCAAAAAACTACAAGTTTCCTGAAATCTCAGCAAACATTTTTTAACCCCATCTTGATGATACTTCCATTTAATGATCAGTACACCAATCCCACTTGGCTCACCAAATTTCGTTCTTCAGGGTTAAACCGTTCCTTTGCAGTAACCGTTTTCATGTTTAGGTTTCACTCTGTTTTCTCCTATATGGATACATGTAGTTGGAACTCTAAATCAAACACGGTTTGTGCTAGTTCTTTGAAACTTGGCACAATAATGTAGTTCCCAGTCATAACGCTATGGTTTGTGTCCTATTGATGTAGCCCCAAGCAGAGACTGACGAGAATCACTTTCATTGAAAGGGGTTGCCAAGCTTCCAAAAAACTTCGAGTTTCCTGAAATCTCAGCAAACATTTTTTCACCCAATCTTGATGATACTTCCATTTAATGATCAGTACACCAATCCCACTTTGCTCACCAAATTTCGTTCTTCTAGGTTAAACCATTCCTTTGCAGTAACCGTTTTCATGTTTAGGTTTCACTCTGTTTTCTCCTGTATGGATACATGTAGTTGGAACTCTAAATCAAACACGGTTTATGCTAGCTCTTTGAATCTTGGCACAATAATGTAGTTCCAAGTTCTATCGCTATGGTTTGTGTCCTATTGAAGTAGCCCCAAGCAGAGACTGACGAGAATCACTTTCATTGAAGGGGTTGCCAAGCTTCCAAAAAACTACGAGTTTCCTGAAATCTGAGCAAACATTTTTTCACCCAATCTTGATGATACTTCCATTTAATGATCAGTACACCAATCCCACTTGGTTCACCAAATTTCGTTCTTCTAGGTTAAACCGTTCCTTTGCAGGAAACGTTTTAATGTTTAGGATTCACTCTTTTTTCTCCAATATGGATACATGTAGTTGTAACTCTAAATCAAACACGGTTTGTGCTAGCTCTTTGAAACTTGGCACAATAATGTAGTTCCTAGTTCTCTCGCGATGGTTTGCGTCCTATTGAAGAGGCCCAAGCAGAGACTGACGAGAATCACTTTCATTGAAAGGGGTTGCCAAGCTTCCAAAAAACTACGAGTTTCCTGAAATCTCAGCAAACATTTTTTAACCCCATCTTGATGATACTTCCATTTAATGATCAGTACACCAATCCCACTTGGCTCATCAAATTTCGTTCTTCTAGGTTAAACCGTTTCTTTGCAGTAACCCTTTTCATGTTTAGGTTTCACTCTGTTTTGTCCTATATGGATACATGTATTTGGAACTCTAAATCAACACGGTTTGTGCTAGCTCTTTGAAACTTGGCACAATAATGTAGTTCCAAGTTCTATCGCTATGGTTTGTGTCCTATAGAAGTAGCCTCAAGCAGAGAGTGACGAGACTCACTTTCATTGAAAGGTGTTGCCAAGCTTCCAAAAAACTACGAGTTTCCTGAAATCTCAGCAAACATTTTGTTACTCAATCTTGATGATACTTCCATTTAATGATCAGTACACCAATCCCACTTGGCTCACCAAATTTCGTTCTTCTAGGTTAGACCGTTCCTTTGCAGTAACCGTTTTCATATTTAGGTTTCACTCTGTTTTCTCCTATATGGATACATGTAGTTGCAACTCTAAATCAAACACGATTTGTGCTAGCTCTTTGAAACTTGGCACAATAATGTAGTTCCAAGTTTTATAGCTATGGTTTGTGTCCTATTGAAGTAGCCCCAAGCAGAGACTGACGAGAGTCACTTTCATTGAAAGGGGTTGCCAAGCTTCCAAAAAACTACGAGTTTCCTGAAATCTCAGCAAACATTTTTTCACACAATCTTGATGATACTTCCATTTAATGATCAGTACACCAATCCCACTTGGCTCACCAAATTTCGTTCTTCTAGGTTAAACCGTTCCTTTGCAGTAACCGTTTTCATGTTTAGGTTTCACTCTGTTTTCTCCTATATGGATACATATAGTTGGAACTCTAAATCAAACACGGTTTGTGCTAGCTCTTTGAAACTTGGCAAAATAATGTAGTTCCATGTTCTATCGCTATGGTTTGTGTCCTATTGAAGTAGCCCCAAGCAGAGACTGACGAGAATCACATTCATTGAAAGGGGTTTCCAAGCTTCCAAAAAACTACGAGTTTCCTGAAATCTCAGCAAACATTTTTTCACCCCATCTTGATGATACTTCCATTTAATGATCAGTACACCAATCCCACTTGGCTCACCAAATTTCGTTCTTCTAGGTTAAACCGTTCCTTTGCAGTAACCGTTTTCATGTTTAGGTTTCACTCTGTTTTCTCCTATATGGTTACAAGTAGTTGGAACTCTAAATCAAACACGGTTTGAGCTATCTCTTTGAAACTTGGCACAATAATGTAGTTCCAAGTTCTATCGCTATGGATGGGTCCTATTGAAGTAGCCCCAAGCAGAGACTGACGAGAATCACTTTCATTGAAAGGGGTTGCCAAGCTTCCAAAAAACTACGAGTTTCATGAAATCTCAGCAAACATTTTTTCACCCAATCTTGATGATACTTCCATTTAATGATCAGTACACCAATCCCACTTGGCTCACCAAATTTCGTTCTTCTAGGTTAAACCGTTCCTTTGCAGTAACCGTTTTAATGTTTAGGTTTCACTCTGTTTTCTCCTATATGGATACATGTAGTTGGAACTCTAAATCAAACACGGTTTGTGCTAGCTCTTTGAAACTTGACACAATAATGTAGTTCCAAGTTCTATCGCTATGGTTTGTGTCCTATTGAAGTAGCCCCAAGCAGAGACTGACGAGAATCACTTTCATTGAAAGGGGTTGCCAAGCTTCCAAAAAACTACGAGTTTCCTGAAATCTCAGCAAATATTTTTTCACCCAATCTTGATGACACTTGCAGGTAATGATCAGTACAGCAATCCCACTTGGCTCACCAAATTTCGTTCTTCTAGGTTAAACCGTTCCTTTGCAGTAACCGTTTTCATGTTTAGGTTTGACTCTGTTTTCTCCTATATGGATACATGTAGTTGGAACTCTAAATCAAACACGGTTTGTGCTAGCTCTTTGAAACTTGGCACAATAATGTAGTTCCAAGTTCTCTCGCTATGGTTTGTGTCCTATTGAAGTAGCCCCAAGCAGAGACTGACGAGTATCACTTTCATTGAAAGGGGTTGCCAAGCTTCCAAAAAACTACTAGTTAAATGAAATCTCAGCAAACATTTTTTCACCCAATCTTGATGATACTTCCATTTAATGATCAGTACACCAATCCCACTTGGCTCACCAAATTTCGTTCTTCTAGGTTAAACCGTTCCTTTGCAGTAACCGTTTTCATGTTTAGGTTTCACTCTGTTTTCTCCTATATGGATACATGTAGTTGGAACTCTAAATCAAACACGGTTTATGCGAGCTCTTTGAAACTTGGCAAAATAATGTAGTTCCAAGTTCTATTGCTATGGTTTGTGTCCTATTGAAGTAGCCCCAAGCAGAGACTGACGAGAATCACTTTCATTGAAAGGGGTTGCCAAGCTTCCAAGAAACTACGAGTTCCCTGAAATCTCAGCAAACATTTTTTCACCCCATCTTGATGATACTTAAATTTAATGATCAGTACACCAATCCCACTTGGCTCACCAAATTTTGTTCTGCTAGGTCAAACCGTTCCTTTGCAGTAACCGTTTTCATGTTTATTTTTCACTCTGTTTTCTCCTATATGGATACATGTAGTTGGAACTCTAAATCAAACACGGTTTGTGCTAGCTCTTTGAAACTTGGCAGAATAATGTAGTTCCAAGTCCTATCGCTATGGTTTGTGTCCTATTGAAGTAGCCCCAAGCAGAGACTGACGAGAATCACTTTCATTGAAGGGGTTGCCAAGCTTCCAAAAAACTACTAGTTAAATGAAATCTCAGCAAACATTTTTTCACCCAATCTTGATGATACTTCCATTTAATGATCAGTACACCAATCCCACTTGGCTCACCAAATTTCGTTCTTCTAGGTTTAACCGTTTCTTTGCAGTAACCGTTTTCATGTTTAGGTTTCACTCTGTTTTCTCCTATATGGATACATGTAGTTGGAACTCTAAATCAAACACGGTTTGTGCTAGCGCTTTGAAACTTGGCACAATAATATAATTCCAAGTTCTATCTCTATGGTTTGTGTCCTATTGAAGTAGCCCCAAGCAGAGACTGATGAGAATCACTTTCATTGAAAGGGGTTGCCAAGCGTCCAAAAAAACTACGAGTTTCCTGAAATCTCAGCAAACATTTTTTCACCCCATCTTGATGATACTTGCAGGTAATGATCAATACACCAATCCCACTTGGTTCACCAAATTTCGTTCTTCTAGGTCAAACCGTTCCTTTGCAGTAACAATTTTCATGTTTAGGTTTCACTCTGTTTTCTCCTATATGGATACATGTAGTTGGAACTCTAAATCAAACACGGTTTTTGCTAGCGCGTTGAAACTTGGCACAATAATATAATTCCAAGTTCTATCGCTATGGTTTGTGCCCTATTCAAGTAGCCCCAAGCAGAGACTGACGAGAATCACTTTCTTTTTTTCTTTTTTTTTTTAAACATATAGTCTCAGATTTTATTTTCATAATTATCTTCCTATAGAAGCAATAATCTGTATTTCTATAACAACACATTTAATATTTTACTCGTCAAAGAGCTGGAAAAAATAGGAATAAAACACAGATTCCGTTCACAAATACCATACTCTGCATATGTATAAATAAATTCAATATATTAACTATATCCTGCAGACCGACTTCACTCACTGCATTAACAGAAATTGAACACTGGGTTCTGAGCATGTCATGCAGACCCTCATTTGGTGGAGCGAGGACGCTGAAGCCGGGGAAATTATGTTTACTGTAAACACCAAATTTTCCACTTGTGACCACTTCAGGATGAAGGGCTTTATGCAGGTGGAAAGAAAAAGTGAACCAATGCTCTTCCCTGGATTCCAGGAAGAACAGCCCTGGCATCCAAAGACTCTCTCTGTCCTGCACACCTGTTCCTAAGGGCAGCCGGGGCTCTCTGTCTCAAGCCCTGCATGCTGATCCAAGCCCAGCTGCATGCAGCCACAGGATCCACTGACTCCTTCCTTTTTCTCTTCAAATTCTCAGTATGAGGGAAAAGTTCAAATTAATTTCCCCCTGCAAGGGGATAATGAGTAATATGGTCTGGAGATAGACGGTCTAAAATATCTTTGAGTACCACCAATCTGTCTAACACAGCTAACTCGCTCAAATGAGCATTAATATAGGACTCCAGAAGTTTCTGACTGCATCTTTAGAGTACACACAGCAATAATGGGACCTTGGAAACATTGATTTCTCTTTAAATAAAAATGCCTAGCACAACTTCATTTCGATTGCTCATACTCTCAATACTTAATGAAAATGAGCATCAAATTCATGGGTGTTCTGCGTCAGCCCCACAAAACAGAGGGTACACTGACCTGTACCCACTCGAGCACACCTGCCCAAGGGTGCTCTTCCAGATGAGCTCTCCCCAGAACTGTGGCCAGTCACTCCGATACTCCTCCTAGTGCTTCCGGAAGTCCACACTAAGCACACTACAGCAAACAAAGGGTGCCCTCCGGGACAGGGTGTGAGTGAAAGGAACCTGCTCTGGGCACATGGCCTGCGGAGTGTGCCCTGCTGCTGCTGCTCCTCCTCCTCCTAGCCTCTTTCCAATTAACAGATTATGAGATGGGTCTAAGCCACCCGGGGTGCAAAAGGAATGCTTCAAAAATAATATTTTAGTAAAACACTATGAAGTATGAAAATATTGGCAGCCCTGGGCTTTAAATACATGTCACTCAGGAACAACTCTTCTCTCTCAGCCACATTTTTGCAGTACACAGCATTTCGCACGTCAGGAAGAGCTGGCACCTCTAAATGAGCAAGAGATCATCCCTTCAGGGAGAAGCACCCATGGGTGCAGACTGATGGAAACAGGGCCTCTGTCTTAATGCACAGAAAGGTCTCCACTGGCTGCTCCTGGTTAAGACTCAGGTAGGGTTACAGACAATCACACTATTTTTTTTTCTTTTTTGATGGAAGAAACACCCACACTTCATAAAGAACTAGAGACATTTACAGTATCATTTTAACAGGCTACCTTTAGAATTTGGTAAAATCACATTTAAAAGCTTAAATGCATCTTTTACTGGGCTAAATAATATTGTGAGCCTCAAAATCATTTCAGTATCAACCCTGTCTCTTAAAAGATTTAACAATTAAAGATATCTAATATCATGGGAGAAAAATTTCTTCTGCAAAACAAAACAAAAAAAGTTTCAAAATAATCATTTCTACCAGTAAACATCACTTTTAACAGCAATATTAAATAAAATGCAAAGAAAATGTTCTAACAATAAATTATAAGAACCCAAGAAAGAATAATATGCCTATTTCTCCTTTGGTTTAGGATAATTTGTCTAGAGTTTAGCTTGAAAATTTTGAAATCAACTGTATTAATGTGTGACAGTATAGTTTCAGCTAATTCTTGCTCTTACAATGCTTCACAGGGGAATTAGCTGATTCAGGAAAATGGTAACTAAAATTCCACTTTTGTTAGCATTCAAAATCCTGACTTCACTGGAGTGCAGGTGCCCCCAAGCCAGCCCCAGGTCCATGAACATGCGTGCCAGGGATCCTCCTCCTCCTCGCTCCTTTCGCAGGTGCAGGGCTAGCAGAGTCCTCCTGAATACTCATCCTCCTCCTCCTCGGCAGCTGCCGTGCTGATGCCGTCAGGCTTGGCCTGTGGAGTTGCTGGCGCTTTCTTCTTGATCCCCCCTCCTGGAACTACCAAGCTCAGGCCCAGCTTAGCGTAGTCATTGTCCATGTACTTGAAGAGCGGAGAGCTGCAGACCTCCGACACCTGGTCCTGGTCCTGCTGATCGTAGCCCTCCAGCAGCTGCTCCAGGGCGGCACAGTCCTCGCTGCCGCTGAAGCCAGGTATGCTGTAGCTCTCCCTGACACACCTCTCTGCAGCCACATAGTCGTTTCTGTGCAGGTGAACCAAGACTTGAGCAATTGTTTTCTTATAACAAGTTGGGTAATTCTCAATTTCCTTATAAATATTTTTTTCTTTCTGAATAGAGAGTGCCGCCTCATCGAACCTGCGTCCTCGTACTAGCAGTCTTGAGGCTTTTCCCAACAGTTCAACAGCCTGCCGGAGGCGCTCCTCATTTTCAAACACGTTAGCTGTCTGCTGATATAACTGTACAGCCTTTTCTGGATCGACATTTTCTATAAGCTTGCCAGCTTGCTCCAGGGCCATGGCTGCGGTGTCTGGCGTGCCGTTCTCCAGGTACATCATGCTGGCCTTCTCAATCAGATGGACTGCCTCTGGAAGCTTCTGCATCTCCTTCAGCATCATGCCAGCTTGCTCATAAGCTTTGGCAGCATGAAAAAGAGCCCTGTTATTTTCATGGGCAACGGCTTCCCTCAGGCAGGCATCTTTTGCTTGCTCAAACTGTTTGGCATTTTTAAAAGCAACAGTACTTCTCCGCCTTGGCCAGGTGCTCCAGCCCCTCGTTTATCTTCTGAGCCGCCATCTCCACTGCGCGAATCCCCTACCGAGAATCACTTTCATTGAAAGGGGTTGCCAAGCTTCCAAAAAACTACGAGTTTCCTGAAATCTCAGCAAACATTTTTTCACCCAATCTTGATGATACTTCCATTTAATGATCAGTACACCAATCCCACTTGGCTCACCAAATTTCGTTCTTCTAGGTTAAACCGTTCCTTTGCTCTAACCGTTTTCATGTTTAGGTTTCACTCTGTTTTCTCCTATATGGATACATGTAGTTGGAACTCTAAATCAAACACGGTTTATGCTAGCTCTTTGAAACTTGGCAAAATAATGTAGTTCAAAGTTCTTTCACTATGGTTTGTGTCCTATTGAAGTAGCCCCAAGCAGAGACTGACGAGAATCACTTTCATTGAAAGGGGTTTCCAAGCTTCCAAAAAACTACGAGTTTCTTGAAATCTCAGCAAACATTTTTTCACATAATCTGGATGATACTTCCGTTTAATGATCAGTACACGAATCCCACTTGGCTCACCAAATTTCGTTCTTCTAGGTTAAACCGTTACTTTGCAGTAATCGTTTTCATGTTTAGGTTTCACTCTGTTTTCTCCTATATGGATACATGTATTTGGAACTCTAAATCAAACACGGTTTGTGCTAGCTCTTTGAAACTTGGCACAATAATGTAGTTCCAAGTCCTATCGCTATGGTTTGTGTCCTATTGAAGTAGCCCCAAGCAGAGACTGACGAGAATCACTTTCATTGAAGTTGTTGCCAAGCTTCCAAAAAACTACGAGTTTCCTGAAATCTCAGCAAACATTTTTTCACCCCATCTTGATGATACTTCCATTTAATGATCAGTACACCAATCCCACTTGGCTCACCAAATTTCGTTCTTCTAGGTTAAACCGTTCCTTTGCAGTAACCGTTTTCATGTTTAGGTTTCACTCTGTTTTCTCCTATATGGATACAAGTAGTTGGAACTCTAAATCAAACACGGTTTGAGCTATCTCTTTGAAACTTGGCACAATAATGTAGTTCCAAGTTCTATCGCTATGGTTTGTGTCCTATTGAAGTAGCCCCAAGCAGAGACTGACGAGAATCACTTTCATTGAAAGGGGTTGCCAAGCTTCCAAAAAACTACGAGTTTCCTGAAATCTCAGCAAACATTTTTTCACCCAATCTTGATGATACTTCCATTTAATGATCAGTACACCATTCCCACTTGGCTCACCAAATTTCGTTCTTCTAGGTTAAACTGTTTCTTTGCAGTAACCCTTTTCATGTTTAGGTTTCACTCTGTTTTCTCCTATATGGATACATGTAGTTGGAACTTAAATCAAACACGGTTTGTGCTAGCTCTTTGAAACTTGGCACAATAATGTAGTTCCAAGTTCTATCGCTATGGTTTGTGTCCTATAGAAGTAGCCCCAAGCAGAGACTGACGAGAATCACTTTCATTGAAAGGGGTTGCCAAGCTTCCAAAAAACTACGAGTTTCCTGAAATCTCAGCAAATATTTTTTCACCCAATCTTGATGATACTTCCATTTAATGATCAGTACACCAATCCCACTTGGCTCACCAAATTTCGTTCTTCTAGGTTAAACCTTTCCTTTGCAGTAACCGTTTTCATGTTTAGGTTTGACTCTGTTTTCTCCTATATGGATACATGTAGTTTGAACTGTAAATAAAACACGGTTTGTGCTAACTCTTTGAAACTTGGCACAATAATGTAGTTCCAAGTTCTATCACTATGGTTTGTGTCCTATTGAAGTAGCACCAAGCAGAGACTGACGAGAATCACTTTCATTGAAAGGGGTTGGCAAGCTTCCAAAAAACTACGAGTTTCATGAAATCTCAGCAAACATTTTTTCACCCAAGCTTGATGATACTTCCATTTAATGATCAGTACACCAATCCCACTTGGATCACAAAATTTCGTTCTTCTAGGTTAAAGCGTTCCTTTGCAGGAACCGTTTTCATGTTTTGGTTTGACTCTGTTTTCTCCTATATGGATACATGTAGTTGGAACTCTAAATCAAACACGTTTTTTGCTACCTCTTTGAAACTTGGCACAATAATGTAGTTCCAAGTTCTATCGCTATGGTTTGTGTCCTATTGAAGTAGCCCCAAGCAGAGACTGACGAGAATCACTTTCATTGAAAGGGGTTTCCAAGCTTCCAAAAAACTACGAGTTTCCTGAAATCTTAGCAAACATTTTTTCACATAATCTGGATGATACTTCCATTTCATGATCAGTACACGAATCCCACTTGGCTCAACAAATTTCGTTCTTCTAGGTTAAACCGTTACTTTGCAGTAATCGTTTTCATGTTTAGGTTTCACTCTGTTTTCTCCTATATGGATACATGTATTTGGAACTCTAAATCAAACACGGTTTGTGCTAGCTCTTTGAATCTTGGCACAATAATGTAGTTCCAAGTCCTATCGCTATGGTTGTGTCCTATTGAAGTAGCCCCAAGCAGAGACTGACGAGAATCACTTTCATTGAAGGGGTTGCCAAGCTTCCAAAAAACTACGAGTTTCCAGACATCTCAGCAAACATTTTTTCACCCCATCTTGATGATACTTCCATTTAATGATCAGTACACCAATCCCACTTGGCTCACCAAATTTCGTTCTTCTAGGTTAAACCTTTCCTTTGCAGTAACCGTTTTCATGTTTAGGTTTCACTCTGTTTTCTCCTATATGGATACATGTAGTTGGAACTCTAAATCAAACACGGTTTGTGCTAGCGCTTTGAAACTTGGCATAATACTGTAGTTCCAAGTTATATCGCTATGGTTTGTGTCCTATTGAAGTAGCCCCAAGCAGAGACTGACGAGAATCACTTTCATTGAAAGGGGTTGGCAAGCTTCCAAAAAACTACGAGTTTCCTGAAATCTCAGCAAACATTTTTTCACCCAATCTTGATGATACTTCCATTTAATGATCAGTACACCAATCCCACTTGGCTCACCAAATTTCGTTCTTCTAGGTTAAACCGTTCCTTTGCAGTAACCGTTTTCATGTTTAGGTGTCACTCTGTTTTCTCCTGTATGGATACATGTAGTTGGAACTCTAAATCAAACACGGTTTGTGCTAGCGCTTTGAAACTTTTCACAACAATATAGTTCCAAGTTCTATCGCTATGGGTTGTGTCCTATTGAAGTAGCCCCAAGCAGAGACTGACGAGAATCACTTTCATTGAAAGGGGTTGCCAAGCTTCCAAAAAACTACTAGTTAAATGAAATCTTATCAAACATTTTTTCACCCAATCTTGATGATACTCTCATTTAATGATCAGTACACCAATCCCACTTGGCTCACCAAATTTCGTTCTTCTAGGTTAAACCGTTCCTTGGCAGTGACCGTTTTCATGTTTAGGTTTCACTCTGTTTTCTCCTATATGGATACATGTAGTTGGAACTCTAAATCAAACACGGTTTGTGCTAGCTCTTTGAAACTTGGCAAAATAATGTAGATCCAAGTTCTATCGCTATGGTTTGTGTCCTATTGAAGTAGCCCCAAGCAGAGACTGACGAGAATCACTTTCATTGAAAGGGGTTGCCAACCTTCCAAAAAACTACTAGTTAAATGAAATCTCAGCAAACATTTTTTCACCCAATCTTGATGATACTTCCATTTAATGATCAGTACACCAATCCCACTTGGCTCACCAAATTTCCTTCTTCTAGGTTAAACCGTTCCTTTGCAGTAACCGTTTTCATGTTTAGGTTTCACTCTGTTTTCTCCTATATTGATACATGTTCTTGGAACTCTAAATCAAACACGGTTTGTGCTAGCTCTTTGAAACTTGGCACATTAATGTAGTTCCAAGTTCTTTCGCTATGGTTTGTGTCCTATTTAAGTAGCCCCAAGCAGAGACTGTCGAGAATCACTTTCATTGAAAGGGGTTGCCAAGCTTCCAAAAACCTACGAGTTTCCTGAAATCTCAGCAAACATTTTTTCACCCAATCTTGATGATACTTCCATTTAATGATCAGTACACCAATTCCACTTGGCTCACCAAATTTCGTTCTTCTAGGTTAAACCGTTCCTTTGCAGTAACCGTTTACATGTTTAGGTTTCACTCTGTTTTGTCCTGTATGGATACATGTAGTTGGAACTCTAAATCAAACACGGTTTATGCTAGCTCTTTGAAACTTGGCACAATAATGTAGTTCCAAGTTCTATCGCTATGGTTTGTGTCCTATTGAAGTAGCCCCAAGCAGAGACTGATAAGAATCACTTTCATTGAAAGGTGTTGCCAACCTTCCAAAAAACTACGATTTTCCTGAAATCTCAGCAAACATTTTTTCACCCAATCTTGATGATACTTCCATTTAATGATCAGTACACCAATCCCACTTGGCTCACCAAATTTCATTCTTCTATGTTAAACCGTTCCTTTGCACTAACCGTTTTCATGTTTAGGTTTCACTCTGTTTTCTCCTATATGGATACATGTAGTTGGAAATCTAAATCAAACACGGTTTGTGCTAGCTCTTTGAAACTTGGCACAATAATGTAGTTCCAAGTTCTCTCGCTATGGTTTGTGTCCTATTGAAGTAGCCCCAAGCAGAGACTGACGAGAATCACTTTCATTGAAAGGGGTTGCCAAGCTTCCAAAAAACTACGAGTTTCCTGAAATCTCAGCAAACATTTTTTCACCCAATCTTGATAATACTTCCATTTAATGATCAGTACACCAATCCCACTTGGCTCACCAAATTTCGTTCTTCTAGGTTAAACCGTTCCTTTGCAGTAAACGTATTCATGTTTAGGTTTCACTCTGTTTTCTCCTATATGGATACATGTAGTTGGAACTCTAAATCAAACACGGTTTATGAGAGCTCTTTAAAACTTGGCACAATAATGTAGTTCCAAGTTCTATCGCTATGGTTTGTGTCCTATTGAAGTAGCCCCAAGCAGAGACTGACGAGAATCACTTTCATTGAAGGGGTTGCCAAGCTTCCAAAAAACTACGAGTTTCCAGACATCTCAGCAAACATTTTTTCACCCCATCTTGATGATACTTCCATTTAATGATCAGTACACCAATCCCACTTGGCTCACCAAATTTCGTTCTTCTAGGTTAAACCTTTCCTTTGCAGTGACCGTTTTCATGTTTAGGTGTCACTCTGTTTTCTCCTGTATGGATACATGTAGTTGGAACTCTAAATCAAACACGGTTTGTGCTAGCGCTTTGAAACTTTTCACAACAATATAGTTCCAAGTTCTATCGCTATGGGTTGTGTCCTATTGAAGTAGCCCCAAGCAGAGACTGACGAGAATCACTTTCATTGAAAGGGGTTGCCAAGCTTCCAAAAAACTACTAGTTAAATGAAATCTTATCAAACATTTTTTCACCCAATCTTGATGATACTCTCATTTAATGATCAGTACACCAATCCCACTTGGCTCACCAAATTTCGTTCTTCTAGGTTAAACCGTTCCTTGGCAGTGACCGTTTTCATGTTTAGGTTTCACTCTGTTTTCTCCTATATGGATACATGTAGTTGGAACTCTAAATCAAACACGGTTTGTGCTAGCTCTTTGAAACTTGGCAAAATAATGTAGATCCAAGTTCTATCGCTATGGTTTGTGTCCTATTGAAGTAGCCCCAAGCAGAGACTGACGAGAATCACTTTCATTGAAAGGGGTTGCCAACCTTCCAAAAAACTACTAGTTAAATGAAATCTCAGCAAACATTTTTTCACCCAATATTGATGATACTTCCATTTAATGATCAGTACACCAATCCCACTTGGCTCACCAAATTTCCTTCTTCTAGGTTAAACCGTTCCTTTGCAGTAACCGTTTTCATGTTTAGGTTTCACTCTGTTTTCTCCTATATGGATACATGTACTTGGAACTCTAAATCAAACACGGTTTGTGCTAGCTCTTTGAAACTTGGCAAAATAATGTAGATCCAAGTTCTATCGCTATGGTTTGTGTCCTATTGAAGTAGCCCCAAGCAGAGACTGACGAGAATCACTTTCATTGAAAGGGGTTGCCAAGCTTCCAAGAAACTACGAGTTTCCTGAAATCTCAGCAAACATTTTTTCACCCAATCTTGATGATACTTCCATTTAATGATCAGTACACCAATCCCACTTGGCTCACCAAATTTCGTTCTTCTAGGTTAAACCGTTCCTTTGCAGTAACCGTTTTCATGTTTAGGTTTCACTCTGTTTTCTCCTATATTGATACATGTTCTTGGAACTCTAAATCAAACACGGTTTGTGCTAGCTCTTTGAAACTTGGCACATTAATGTAGTTCCAAGTTCTTTCGCTATGGTTTGTGTCCTATTGAAGTAGCCCCAAGCAGAGACTGTCGAGAATCACTTTCATTGAAAGGGGTTGCCAAGCTTCCAAAAACCTACGAGTTTCCTGAAATCTCAGCAAACATTTTTTCACCCAATCTTGATGATACTTCCATTTAATGATCAGTACAACAATTCCACTTGGCTCACCAAATTTCGTTCTTCTAGGTTAAACCGTTCCTTTGCAGTAACCGTTTACATGTTTAGGTTTCACTCTGTTTTGTCCTGTATGGATACATGTAGTTGGAACTCTAAATCAAACACGGTTTATGCTAGCTCTTTGAAACTTGGCACAATAATGTAGTTCCAAGTTCTATCGCTATGGTTTGTGTCCTATTGAAGTAGCCCCAAGCAGAGACTGATAAGAATCACTTTCATTGAAAGGTGTTGCCAACCTTCCAAAAAACTACGATTTTCCTGAAATCTCAGCAAACATTTTTTCACCCAATCTTGATGATACTTCCATTTAATGATCAGTACACCAATCCCACTTGGCTCACCAAATTTCATTCTTCTATGTTAAACCGTTCCTTTGCACTAACCGTTTTCATGTTTAGGTTTCACTCTGTTTTCTCCTATATGGATACATGTAGTTGGAAATCTAAATCAAACACGGTTTGTGCTAGCTCTTTGAAACTTGGCACAATAATGTAGTTCCAAGTTCTCTCGCTATGGTTTGTGTCCTATTGAAGTAGCCCCAAGCAGAGACTGACGAGAATCACTTTCATTGAAAGGGGTTGCCAAGCTTCCAAAAAACTACGAGTTTCCTGAAATCTCAGCAAACATTTTTTCACCCAATCTTGATAATACTTCCATTTAATGATCAGTACACCAATCCCACTTGGCTCACCAAATTTCGTTCTTCTAGGTTAAACCGTTCCTTTGCAGTAAACGTATTCATGTTTAGGTTTCACTCTGTTTTCTCCTATATGGATACATGTAGTTGGAACTCTAAATCAAACACGGTTTATGAGAGCTCTTTAAAACTTGGCACAATAATGTAGTTCCAAGTTCTATCGCTATGGTTTGTGTCCTATTGAAGTAGCCCCAAGCAGAGACTGACGAGAATCACTTTCATTGAAAGGGGTTGCCAAGCTTCCAAGAAACTACGAGTTCCCTGAAATCTCAGCAAACATTTTT
>NW_027552963.1:0-50562 GCF_045843805.1 Urocitellus parryii
GATGATACTTGAAGGTAATGATCAGTACACCAATCCCACTTGGCTCACCAAATTTCGTGCTTCTCATTTAAACCGTTCCTTTGCAGGAACCATTTTCATGTTTAGGTTTCACTCTGTTTTCTCCTATATGGATGCATGTAGTTGGAACTCTAAATCAAACACGGTTTGTGCTAGCTCTTTGAAACTTGGCACAATAATGTAGTTCCAAGTTCTATCGCTATGATATGTTTCCTATTGAAGTAGCCCCAAGCAGAGACTGACGAGAATCACCTTCATTGAAAGGGGTTGCCAAGCTTCCAAAAAACTACGAGTTTCCTGAAATCTCAGCAAACTTTTTTTCACCCAATCCCGATGATACTTGAAGGTAATGATCAGCACACCAATCCCACTTGGCTCACCAAATTTCGTTCTTCTCAGTTAAACCGTTCCTTTGCAGGAACCGTTTTCCTGTTTAGGTTTCACTCTGTTTTCTCCTATATGGATACATGTAGTTGGAACTCTAAATCAAACACGGTTTGTGCTAGCTCTTTGAAACTTGGCACAATAATGTAGTTCCAAGTTCTATCGCTGTGGTTTGTGTCCTATTCAAGTAGCCCCAAGCAGAGACTGAGTAGAATCACTTTCATTGAAAGGGGTTGACAAGCTTCCAAAACACTACGAGTTTCCTGAAATCTCAGCCAACCTTTTTTCACCCAATCTAGATGATACTTGCAGGTAATGATCAGTACACCAATCCCACTTGGCTCACAAAATTTCGTTCTTCTCGGTTAAACCGTTCCTTTGCAGGAACCGTTTTCCTGTTTAGGTTTCACTCTGTTTTCTCCTATATGGATGCATGTTGTTGGAACTCTAAATCAAAAACGGTTTGTGCTAGCTCTTTGAAACTTGGCACAATAATGTATTTCCAAGTTCTATCTCTATGGTTTGTGTCCTATTGAAGTAGCCCCAAGCAGAGACTGACGAGAATCACTTTCATTGAAAGGGGTTGCCAAGCTTCCAAAAAACTACGAGTTTCCTGAAATCTCAGCAACCATATTTTCAACCAATCTTGATGATACTTGCAGGTAATGATCAGTACACCAATCCCACTTGGTTCACCAAATTTCGTTCTTTTCGGTTAAACCGTTCCTTTGCAGGAACCGTTTTCCTGTTTAGGTTTCACTCTGTTTTTCCTATATGGATACATGTAGTTGGAACTCTAAATCAAACACGGTTTGTGCTAGCTCTTTGAAACTTACCACAATAATGTAGTTCCAAGTTCTATCGCTATGGTTTGTGTCCTATTGAGGTAGTCCGAAGCAGAGAGTGACGAGAATCACTTTCATTGAAAGGGGTTGCCAAGCTTCCAAAAAACTACGAGTTTCCTGAAATCTCAGCAAACATTTTTTCAATCAATCTTGATGATACTTGCAGGTAATGATCAGTACACCAATCCCACTTGGCTCACCAAATTTCGTTCTTCTCGCTTATACCGTTCCTTTGCAGGAACCGTTTTCATGTTTAGGTTTCACTCTGTTTTCTCCTATATGGATACATGTATTTGGAACTCTAAATCAAACACGGTTTGTGCTAGCTCTTTGAAACTTGGCACAATAATGTAGTTCCAAGTTCTATCGCTATGGTTTGTGTCCTATTGAAGTAGCCCCAAGCACAGACTGACGAGAATCACTTTCATTGAAAGGGGTTGCCAAGCTTCCAAAAAACTACGAGTTTCCTGAAATCTCAGCAAGCATTTTTTCACCCAATCTTGATGATTCTTGCAGGTAATGATCAGTACACCAATCCACTGGGCTCACCAAATTTCGTTCTTCTTGGTTAAACCGTTCCTTTGCAGGAACCGTTTTCATGTTTAGGTTTCACTCTGTTTTCTTCTATATGGATACATGTAGTTGGAACTCTAAGTCAAACACGGTTTGTGCTAGCTCTTTGAAACTTGGCACAATAATGTAGTTCCAAGTTCTATCGCTATGATTTGTGTCCTATTGAAGTAGCCCCAAGCAGAGACTGACGAGAATCACTTTCATTGAAAGGGGTTGCCAAGCTTCCAAAAAACTACGAGTTTCCTGAAATCTCAGCAAACTTTTTTTCACCCAATCTTGATGATACTTGAAGGTAATGATCAGTACACCAATCCCACTTGGCTCACCAAATTTCGTGCTTCTCAGTTAAACCGTTCCTTTGCAGGAACCATTTTCATGTTTAGGTTTCACTCTGTTTTCTCCTATATGGATGCATGTAGTTGGAACTCTAAATCAAACACGGTTTGTGCTAGCTCTTTGAAACTTGGCACAATAATGTAGTTCCAAGTTCTATCGCTATGATATGTGTCCTATTGAAGTAGCCCCAAGCAGAGACTGACGAGAATCACCTTCATTGAAAGGGGTTGCCAAGCTTCCAAAAAACTACGAGTTTCTGAAATCTCAGCAAACTTTTTTTCACCCAATCTTGATGATACTTGAAGGTAATGATCAGCACACCAATCCCACTTGGCTCACCAAATTTCGTTCTTCTCAGTTAAACCGTTCCATTGCAGGAACCGTTTTCCTGTTTAGGTTTCACTCTGTTTTCTCCTATATGGATACATGTAGTTGGAACTCTAAATCAAACACGGTTTGTGCTAGCTCTTTGAAACTTGGCACAATAATGTAGTTCCAAGTTCTATCGCTATGGTTTGTGTCCTATTGAGGTAGTCCGAAGCAGAGAGTGACGAGAATCACTTTCATTGAAAGGGGTTGCCAAGCTTCCAAAAAACTACGAGTTTCCTGAAATCTCAGCAAACATTTTTTCACTCAATCTTGATGATACTTGCAGGTAATGATCAGTACAACAATCCCACTTGGCTCACCAAATTTCGTTCTTCTCGCTTATACCGTTCCTTTGCAGGAACCGTTTTCATGTTTAGGTTTCACTCTGTTTTCTCCTATATGGATACATGTATTTGGAACTCTAAATCAAACACGGTTTGTGCTAGCTCTTTGAAACTTGGCACAATAATGTAGTTCCAAGTTCTATCGCTATGGTTTGTGTCCTATTGAAGTAGCCCCAAGCACAGACTGACGAGAATCACTTTCATTGAAAGGGGTTGCCAAGCTTCCAAAAAACTACGAGTTTCCTGAAATCTCAGCAAGCATTTTTTCACCCAATCTTGATGATTCTTGCAGGTAATGATCAGTACACCAATCCCACTGGGCTCACCAAATTTCGTTCTTCTTGGTTAAACCGTTCCTTTGCAGGAACCGTTTTCATGTTTAGGTTTCACTCTGTTTTCTTCTATATGGATACATGTAGTTGGAACTCTAAATCAAACACGGTTTGTGCTAGCTCTTTGAAACTTGGCACAATAATGTAGTTCCAAGTTCTATCGCTATGATTTGTGTCCTATTGAAGTAGCCCCAAGCAGAGACTGACGAGAATCACTTTCATTGAAAGGGGTTGCCAAGCTTCCAAAAAACTACGAGTTTCCTGAAATCTCAGCAAACTTTTTTTTCACCCAATCTTGATGATACTTGAAGGTAATGATCAGTACACCAATCCCACTTGGCTCACCAAATTTCGTGCTTCTCAGTTAAACCGTTCCTTAGCAGGAACCATTTTCATGTTTAGGTTTCACTCTGTTTTCTCCTATATGGATACATGTAGTTGGAACTCTAAAATCAAACACGGTTTGTGCTAGCTCTTTGAAACTTGGCACAATAATGTAGTTCCAAGTTCTATCGCTATGATTTGTGTCCTATTGAAGTAGCCCCAAGCAGAGACTGACGAGAATCACCTTCATTGAAAGGGGTTGCCAAGGTTCCAAAATCTACGAGTTTCCTGAAATCTCAGCAAACTTTTTTTCACCCAATCTTGATGATACTTGAAGGTAATGATCAGCACACCAATCCCACTTGGCTCACCAAATTTCGTTCTTCTCAGTTAAACCGTTCCTTTGCAGGAACCGTTTTCATGTTTAGGTTTCACTCTGTTTTCTCCTATATGGATACATGTAGTTGGAACTCTGAATCAAACACGGTTTGTGCTAGCTCTTTGAAACTTACCACAATAATGTAGTTCCAAGTTCTATCGCTGTGGTTTGTGTCCTATTGAAGTAGCCCCAAGCAGAGACTGAGTAGAATCACTTTCATTGAAAGGGGTTGACAAGCTTCCAAAACACTACGAGTTTCCTGAAATCTCAGCAAACATTTTTTCACCCAATCTTGATGACACTTGCAGGTAATGATCAGTACAACAATCCCACTTGGCTCACAAAATTTCGTTCTTCTCGGTTAAACCGTTCCTTTGCAGGAACCGTTTTCCTGTTTAGGTTTCACTCTGTTTTCTCCTATATGGATACATGTAGTTGGAACTCTAAATCAAAAACGCTTTGTGCTAGCTCTTTGAAACTTGGCACAATAATGTAGTTCCAAGTTCTATCGCTATGGTTTGTGTCCTATTGAGGTAGCCCCAAGCAGAGACTGACGAGAATCACTTTCATTGAAAGGGGTTGCCAAGCTTCCAAAAAACTACGAGTTTACTGAAATCTCAGCAAACCTTTTTTGACCCAATCTTGATGATACTTGCAGGTAATGAACAGTACACCAATCCCACTTGGCTCAGCAAATTTCGTTCTTCTTGGTTATACCGTTCCTTTGCAGGAACCGTTTTCATGTTTAGGTTTCACTCTGTTTTCTACTATATGGATACATGTATTTGGAACTCTAAATCAAACACGGTTTGTGCTAGCTCTTTGAAACTTACCACAATAATGTAGTTCCAAGTTCTATCGCTATGGTTTGTGTCCTATTGAAGTAGCCCCAAGCAGAGACTGACGAGAATCACTTTCATTGAAAGGGGTTGAGAAGCTTCCAAAAAACTACGAGATTCCTGAAAACTCAGCAACCATATTTTCACCCAATCTAGATGATACTTGCAGATAATGATCAGTACACCAATCCCACTTGGCTCACAAAATTTCGTTCTTCTCGGTTAAACCGTTCCTTTGCTGGAACCGTTTTCCTGTTTAGGTTTCACTCTGTTTTCTCCTATATGGATACATGTAGTTGGAACTCTAAATCAATAACGGTTTGTGCTAGCTCTTTGAAACTTGGCACAATAATGTAGTTCCAAGTTCTATCGCTATGGTTTGTGTCCTATTGAGGTAGCCCCAAGCAGAGACTGACGAGAATCACTTTCATTGAAAGGGGTTGCCAAGCTTCCAAAAAACTACGAGTTTCCTGAAATCTCAGCAAACCTTTTTTGACCCCAATCTTGATGATACTTGCAGGTAATGAACAGTACACCAATCCCACTTGGCTCACCAAATTTCGTTCTTCTCGGTTATACCGTTCCTTTGCAGGAACCGTTTTCATGTTTAGGTTTCACTCTGTTTTCTCTATATGGATACATGTAGTTGGAACTCTAAATCAAACACGGTTTGTGCTAGCTCTTTGAAACTTGGCACAATAATGTAGTTCCAAGTTCTATCGCTATGATTTGTGTCCTATTGAAGTAGCCCCAAGCAGAGACTGACGAGAATAACTTTCATTGAAAGGGGTTGCCAAGCTTCCAAAAAACTACGAGTTTCCTGAAATCTCAGCAAACTTTTTTTCACCCAATCTTGATGATACTTGAAGGTAATGATCAGTACAGCAATCCCACTTGGCTCACCAAATTTCGTGCTTCTCAGTTAAACCGTTCCTTAGCAGGAACCATTTTCATGTTTAGGTTTCACTCTGTTTTCTCCTATATGGATACATGTAGTTGGAACTCTAAATCAAACACGGTTTGTGCTAGCTCTTTGAAACTTGGCACAATAATGTAGTTCCAAGTTCTATCGCTATGATTTGTGTCCTATTGAAGTAGCCCCAAGCAGAGACTGACGAGAATCACCTTCATTGAAAGGGGTTGCCAAGCTTCCAAAAAACTACGAGTTTCCTGAAATCTCAGCAAACTTTTTTTCACCCAATCTTGATGATACTTGCAGGTAATGATCAGCACACCAATCCCACTTGGCTCACCAAATTTCGTTCTTCTCAGTTAAACCGTTCCTTTGCAGGAACCGTTTTCATGTTTAGGTTTCACTCTGTTTTCTACTATATGGATACATGTAGTTGGAACTCTAAATCAAACACGGTTTGTGCTAGCTCTTTGAAACTTACCACAATAATGTAGTTCCAAGTTCTATCGCTATGGTTTGTGTCCTATTGAAGTAGCCCCAAGCAGAGACTGACGAGAATCACTTTCATTGAAAGGGGTTGAGAAGCTTCCAAAAAACGACGAGATTCCTGAAATCTCAGCAACCATATTTTCACCCAATCTAGATGATACTTGCAGGTAATGATCAGTACACCAATCCCACTTGGCTCACAAAATTTCGTTCTTCTCGGTTAAACCGTTCCTTTGCAGGAACCGTTTTCATGTTTAGGTTTCACTCTGTTTTCTCCTATATGGATACATGTTGTTGGAACTCTAAATCAAAAACGGTTTGTGCTAGCTCTTTGAAACTTGGCACAATAATGTAGTTCCAAGTTCTATCGCTATAGTTTGTGTCCTATTGAGGTAGCCCCAAGCAGAGACTGACGAGAATCACTTTCATTGAAAGGGGTTGCCAAGCTTCCAAAGAACTACGAGTTTCCTGAAATCTCAGCAACCATATTTTCACCCAATCTTGATGATACTTGCAGGTAATGATCAGTACACCAATCCCACTTGGTTCACAAAATTTCGTTCTTCTCGGTTATACCGTTCCTTTGCAGGAACCGTTTTCATGTTTAGGTTTCACTCTGTTTTCTCCTATATGGATACATGTAGTTGGAACTCTAAATCAAACATGGTTTGTGCTAGCTCTTTGAAACTTACCACAATAATGTAGTTCCAAGTTCTATCGCTGTGGTTTATGTCCTATTGAAGTAGCCCCAAGCAGAGACTGACGAGAATCACTTTCATTGAAAGGGGTTGACAAGCTTCCAAAAAACTACGAGTTTCCTGAAATCTCAGCAAACATTTTTTCACCCAATCTTGATGATACTTGTAGGTAATGATCAGTACACCAATCCCACTTGTCTCACCAAATTTCGTTCTTTTCGGTTAAACCGTTCCTTTGCAGAAACCATTTTCATGTTTAGGTTTCACTCTGTTTTCTCCTATATGGATACATGTAGTTGGAACTCTAAATCAAACACGGTTTGTGCTAGCCCTTTGAAACTTGGCACAATAATGTAGTTCCAAGTTCTATCGCTATGGTTTGTTTCCTATTGAGGTAGCCCCAAGCAGAGACTGAAGAGAATCACTTTCATTGAAAG
Organism: Urocitellus parryii; assembly: GCF_045843805.1. Taxonomy (NCBI): domain Eukaryota; kingdom Metazoa; phylum Chordata; class Mammalia; order Rodentia; family Sciuridae; genus Urocitellus; species Urocitellus parryii. The sequence continues at coordinate 7,281 of NW_027552963.1, forward strand.
GGGTTGCCAAGCTTCCAAAAAACTACGAGTTTCCTGAAATCTCAGCAAACCTTTTTTCACCCAATCTTGATGATACTTGCAGGTAATGAACAGTACACCAATCCCACTTGGCTCAAATATTTCGTTCTTCTCGGTTATACCGTTCCTTTGCAGGAACCGTTTTCATGTTTAGGTTTCACTCTGTTTTCTACTATATGGATACATGTAGTTGGAACTCTAAATCAAACACGGTTTGTGCTAGCTCTTTGAAACTTACCACAATAATGTAGTTCCAAGTTCTATCGCTATGGTTTGTGTCCTATTGAAGTAGCCCCAAGCAGAGACTGACGAGAATCACTTTCATTGAAAGGGGTTGAGAAGCTTCCAAAAAACTACGAGATTCCTGAAATCTCAGCAACCATATTTTCACCCAATCTAGATGATACTTGCAGGTAATGATCAGTACACCAATCCCACTTGGCTCACAAAATTTCGTTCTTCTCGGTTAAACCGTTCCTTTGCAGGAACCGTTTTCCTGTTTAGGTTTCACTCTGTTTTCTCCTATATGGATACATGTTGTTGGAACTCTAAATCAAAAACGGTTTGTGCTAGCTCTTTGAAACTTGGCACAATAATGTAGTTCCAAGTTCTATCGCTATAGTTTGTGTCCTATTGAGGTAGCCCCAAGCAGAGACTGACGAGAATCACTTTCATTGAAAGGGGTTGCCAAGCTTCCAAAGAACTACGAGTTTCCTGAAATCTCAGCAACCATATTTTCACCCAATCTTGATGATACTTGCAGGTAATGATCAGTACACCAATCCCACTTGGTTCACCAAATTTCGTTCTTTTCGGTTAAACCGTTCCTTTGCAGGAACCGTTTTCATGTTTAGGTTTCACTCTGTTTTCTCCTATGTGGATACATGTAGTTGGAACTCTAAATCAAACACGGTTTGTGCTAGCTCTTTGAAACTTGGCACAATAATGTAGTTCCAAGTTCTATCGCTATGGCTTGTGTCCTATTGAAGTAGCCCCAAGCAGAGACTGACGAGAATCACTTTCATTGAAAGGGGTTGCCAAGCTTCCAAAAAACTACGAGTTTCCTGAAATCTCAGCAAACATTTTTTCACTCAATCTTGATGAAACTTGCAGGTAATGATCCGTACACCAATCCCACTTGGCTCACCAAATTTCGTTCTTCTCGGTTAAACCGTTCCTTTGCAGGAACCGTTTTCCTGTTTAGGTTTCACTCTGTTTTCTCCTATATGGATACATGTAGTTGGAACTCTAAATCAAAAACGGTTTGTGCTAGCTCTTTGAAACTTGGCACAATAATGCAGTTCCAAGTTCTATCGCTATGGTTTGTGTCCTATTGAGGTAGCCCCAAGCAGAGACTGACGAGTATCACTTTCATTGAAAGGGGTTGCCAAGCTTCCAAAAAACTACGAGTTTCCTGAAATCTCAGCAAACCTTTTTTGACCCAATCTTGATGATACTTGCAGGTAATGAACAGTACACCAATCCCACTTGGCTCAGCAAATTTCGTTCTTCTCGGTTATACCGTTCCTTTGCAGGAACCGTTTTCATGTTTAGGTTTCACTCTGTTTTCTACTATATGGATACATGTAGTTGGCACTCTAAATCAAACACGGTTTGTGCTAGCTCTTTGAAACTTACCACAATAATGCAGTTCCAAGTTCTATCGCTATGGTTTGTGTCCTATTGAAGTAGCCCCAAGCAGAGACTGACGAGAATCACTTTCATTGAAAGGGGTTGAGAAGCTTCCAAAAAACTACGAGATTCCTGAAATCTCAGCAACCGTATTTTCACCCAATCTAGATGATACTTGCAGGTAATGATCAGTACACCAATCCCACTTGGCTCACAAAATTTCGTTCTTCTCGGTTAAACCGTTCCTTTGCAGGAACCGTTTTCCTGTTTAGGTTTCACTCTGTTTTCTCCTATATGGATACATGTAGTTGGAACTCTAAATCAAAAACGGTTTGTGCTAGCTCTTTGAAACTTGGCACAATAATGTAGTTCCAAGTTCTATCGCTATGGTTTGTGTCCTATTGAGGTAGCCCCAAGCAGAGACTGACGAGAATCACTTTCATTGAAAGGGGTTGCCAAGCTTCCAAAAAACTACAAGTTTCCTGAAATCTCAGCAAACCTTTTTTGACCCAATCTTGATGATACTTGCAGGTAATGAACAGTACCCCAATCCCACATGGCTCAACAAATTTCGTTCTTCTCGGTTATACCGTTCCTTTGCAGGAACCGTTTTCATGTTTAGGTTTCACTCTGTTTTCTCCAATATGGATACATGTAGTTGGAACTCTAAATCAAACATGGTTTGTGCTAGCTCTTTGAAACTTACCACAATAATGTAGTTCCAAGTTCTATCGCTATGGTTTGTGTCCTATTGAAGTAGCCCCAAGCAGAGACTGACGAGAATCACTTTCATTGAAAGGGGTTGCCAAGCTTCCAAAAAACTACGAGTTTCCTGAAATCTCAGCAAACCTTTTTTCACCCAATCTTGATGATACTTGCAGGTAATGATCAGTACACCAATCCAACAGGGCTCACCAAATTTCGTTCTTCTCGGTTAAACCGTTCATTTGTAGGAACCGTTTTCATGTTTAGGTTTCACTCTGTTTTCTCCTATATGGATACATGTTCTTGGAACTCTAAATCAAAGACGGTTTGTGCTAGCTCTTTGAAACTTGGCACAATAATGTAGTTCCCAGTTTTATCGCTATGGTTTGTGTCCTATTGAAGTAGCCCCAAGCAGAGACTGACGAGAATCACTTTCATTGAAAGGGGATGCCAAGCTTCCAAAGAACTACGAGTTTCCTGAAATCTCAGCAAACTTTTTTTCACCCAATCTTGATGATACTTGCAGGTAATGATCAGTACACCAATCCCACTGGGCTCACCAAATTTTGTTCTTCTCAGTTAAACCGTTCCTTTGCAGGAACCGTTTTAATGTTTAGGTTTCACTCTGTTTTCTCCTATATGGATACATGTAGTTGGAACTCTAAATCAAACAAGGTTTTTGCTAGCTCTTTGAAACTTACCACAATAATGTAGTTCCAAGTTCTATCGCTATGGTTTGTGTCCTATTGAAGTAGCCCCAAGCAGAGACTGACGAGAATCACTTTCATTGAAAGGGGTTGCCAAGCTTCCAAAAAACTACGAGTTTCCTGAAATCTCAGCAAACCTTTTTTCACCCAATCTTGATGATACTTGCAGGTAATGAACAGTACACCAATCCCACTTGGCTCACCAAATTTCGTTCTTCTCGGTTATACCGTTCCTTTGCAGGAACCGTTTTCATGTTTAGGTTTCACTCTGTTTTCTCCTATATGGATACATGTAGTTGGAACTCTAAATCAAACACGGTTTGTGCTAGCTCTTTGAAACTTGGCACAATAATGTAGTTCCAAGTACTATCGCTATGGTTTGTGTCCTATTGAAGTAGCCCCAAGCAGAGACTGACGAGAATCACTTTCATTGAAAGGGGTTGACAAGCTTCCAAAACACTACGAGTTTCCTGAAATCTCAGCAAACATTTTTTCACCCAATCTTGATGATACTTGCAGGTAATGATCAGTACACCAATCCCACTTGTCTCACCAAATTTCGTTCTTTTCGGTTAAACCGTTCCTTTGCAGAAATCATTTTCATGTTTAGGTTTCACTCTGTTTTCTCCTATATGGATACATGTAGTTGGAACTCTAAATCAAACACGGTTTGTGCTAGCTCTTTGAAACTAGGCACAATAATGTAGTTCCAAGTTCTATCGCTATGGTTTGTTTCCTATTGAGGTAGCCCCAAGCAGAGACTGAAGAGAATCACTTTCATTGAAAGGGGTTGCCAAGCTTCCCAAATACTACGAGTTTCCTGAAATCTCAGCAAACCTTTTTTCACCCAATCTTGATGATACTTGCAGGTAATGAACAGTACACCAATCCCACTTGGCTCAAAAAATTTCGTTCTTCTAGGTGAATCCGTTCCTTTGCAGGAACCGTTTTCATTTTTAGGTTTCACTCTGTTTTCTCCAATATGGATACATGTAGTTGGAACTCTAAATTAAACACGGTTTGTGCTAGCTCTTTGAAACCTGGCACAATAATGTAGTTCCAAGTTCTATGGCTATGGTTTGTGTCCTATTTAAGTAGCCCCAAGCAGAGACTGACGAGAATCACTTTCATTGAAAGGGGTTGCCAAGCTTCCGAAAAACTACGAGTTTCCTGAAATCTCAGCAAACCTTTTTTCACCCAATCTTGATGATACTTGCATGTAATGATCACTACACCAATCCCACTTGGCTCACCAAATTTCGTTCTTTTCGGTTAAACCGTTCCTTTGCAGAAACTGTTTTCATGTTTAGGTTTCACTCTGTTTTCTCCTATATGGATACATGTTCTTGGAACTCTAAATCAAAGACGGTTTGTGCTAGCTCTTTGAAACTTGGCACAATAATGTAGTTCCCAGTTTTATCGCTATGGTTTGTGTCCTATTGAAGTAGCCCCAAGCAGAGACTGAGGAGAATCACTTTCATTGAAAGGGGATGCCAAGCTTCCAAAGAACTACGAGTTTCCTGAAATCTCAGCAAACTTTTTTTCACCCAATCTTGATGATACTTGCAGGTAATGATCAGTACACCAATCCCACTTGTCTCACCAAATTTTGTTCTTCTCAGTTAAACGGTTCCTTTGCAGGAACCGTTTTCCTGTTTAGGTTTCACTCTGTTTTCTCCTATATGGATACATGTAGTTGGAACTCTAAATCAAACACGGTTTGTGCTAGCTCTTTGAAACTTACCACAATAATGTAGTTCCGAGTTCTATCGCTATGCTTTGTGTCCTATTGAAGTAGCCCCAAGCAGAGACTGACGAGAATCAGGTTCATTGAAAGGGGTTGCCAAGCTTCCAAAAAACTACGAGTTTCCTGAAATCTCAGCAAACATTTTTTCACCCAATCTTGATGATACTTGCAGGTAATGATCAGTACACCAATCCCACTTGGGTCACAAAAATTCGTTCTTCTCGGTTAAACCGTTCCTTTGCAGGAACCGTTATCCTGTTTAGGTTTCACTCTGTTTTCTCCTATATGGATACATGTATTTGGAACTCTAAATCAAACACGGTTTGTGCTAGCTCTTTGAAACTTGGCACAATAATGTAGTTCCAAGTTCTATCTCTATGGTTTGTGTCCTATTGAAGTAGCCCCAAGCAGAGACTGACGAGAATCACTTTCATTGAAGGGGGATGCCAAGCTTCCAAAGAACTACGAGTTTCCTGAAATCTCAGCAAACTTTTTTTCACCCAATCTTGATGATACTTGCAGGTAATGATCAGTACACCAATCCCACTGGGCTCACCAAATTTCGTTCTTCTCAGTTAAACGGTTCCTTTGCAGTAACCGTTTTCATGATTAGGTTTCACTCTGTTTTCTCCTATATGGATACATGTAGTTGGTACTCTAAATCAAACACGGTTTGTGCTAGCTCTTTGAAACTTACAACAATAATGTAGTTCCCAGTTTTATCGCTATGGTTTGTGTCCTATTGAAGTAGCCCCAAGCAGAGACTGACGAGAATCACTTTCATTGAAAGGGGATGCCAAGCTTCCAAAAAACTACGAGTTTCCTGAAATCTCAGCAACCATATTTTCACCCAATCTTGATGATACTTGCAGGTAATGATCAGTGCACCAATCCCACTTGGTTCACAAAATTTCGTTCTTTTCGGTAACACCGTTCCTTTGCAGGAACCGTTTTCATGATTAGGTTTCACTCTGTTATCTCCTATATGGATACATGTAGTTGGAACTGTAAATCAAACACGGTTTGTGCTAGCTCTTTGAAACTTGGCACAATAATGTAGTTCCAAGTTCTATCTCTATGGTTTGTGTCCTATTGAAGTAGCCCCAAGCAGAGACTGACGAGAATCAGGTTCATTGAAAGGGGTTGCCAAGCTTCCAAAAAACTACGAGTTTCCTGAAATCTCAGCAAACATTTTTTCACTCAATCTTGATGAAACTTGCAGGTAATGATCAGTACACCAATCCCACTTGGCTCACCAAATTTCGTTCTTCTTGGTTATACCGTTCCTTTGCAGGAACCGTTTTCATGTTTAGGTTTCACTCTGTTTTCTACTACATGGATACATGTAGTTGGAACTCTAAATCAAACACGGTTTGTGCTAGCTCTTTGAAACTTACCACAATAACGTAGTTCCAAGTTCTATCGCTATGGTTTGTGTGCTATTGAAGTAGCCCCAAGCAGAGACTGACGAGAATCACTTTCATTGAAAGGGGTTGCCAAGCTTCCAAAAATCTACGAGTTTCCTGAAATCTCAGCAAACATTTTTTCACCCAATCTTGATGATACTTGCAGGTAATGATCAGTACACCAATCCCACTTGGCTCACCAAATTTCGTTCTTTTCGGTTAAACCGTTCCTTTGCAGAAACTGTATTCATGTTTAGATTTCACTCTGTTTTCTCCTATATGCATATATGTAGTTGGAACTCTAAATCAAACACGGTTTGTGCTAGCTCTTTGAAACTTGGCACAATAATGTAGTTCCAAGTTCTATCGCAATGGTTTGTGTCCTATTGAGGTAGCTCCAAGCAGAGACTGACGAGAATCACTTTCATTGAAAGGGGTTGCCAAGCTTCCAAAAAACTACGAGTTTCCTGAAATCTCAGCAAACTTTTTTTCACCCAATCTTGATGATACTTGCAGGTAATGATCAGTACACCAATCCCACTTGGCTCACCAAATTTCTTTCTTCTCGGTTAAACCGTTCCTTTGCAGGAACCGTTTTCATGTTTAGGTTTCACTCTGTTTTCTCCTATATGGATACATGTAGTTGGAACTCTAAATCAAACACGGTTTGTGCTAGCTCTTTGAAACTTGGCACAATAATGTAGTTTCAAGTTCTATCGCTATGTTTTGTGTCCTATTGAAGTAGCCCCAAGCAGAGACTGACGAGAATCACGTTCATTGAAAGGGGTTGCCAAGCTTCCAAAAAACTACGAGTTTCCTGAAATCTCAGCAAACTTTTTTTCACCCAATCTTGATGATACTTGCAGGTAATGATCAGTACACCAATCCCACTTGGCTCACCAAATTTTGTTCTTCTCAGTTAAACGGTTCCTTTGCAGGAACCGTTTTCATGATTAGGTTTCACTCTGTTTTCTCCTATATGGATACATGTAGTTGGTACTCTACATCAAACACGGTTTGTGCTAGCTCTTTGAAACTTACCACAATAATGTAGTTCCGAGTTCTATCGCTATGGTTTGTGTCCTATTGAAGTAGCCCCAAGCAGAGACTGACAAGAATCACATTCATTGAAAGGGGTTGACAAGCTTCCAAAACACTACGAGTTTCCTGAAATCTCAGCAAACATTTTTTCACCCAATCTTGATGATACTTGCAGGTAATGATCAGAACACCAATCCCACTTGGCTCACCAAATTTCTTTCTTCTCGGTTAAACCGTTCCTTTGCAGGAACCGTTTTCATGTTTAGGTTTCACTCTGTTTTCTCCTATATGGATACATGTAGTTGGAACTCTAAATCAAACACGGTTTGTGCTAGCTCTTTGAAACTTGGCACAATAATGTAGTTCCAAGTACTATCGCTATGGTTTGTGTCCTATTGAAGTAGCCCCAAGCAGAGACTGACGAGAATCACTTTCATTGAAAGGGGTTGACAAGCTTCCAAAACACTACGAGTTTCCTGAAATCTCAGCAAACATTTTTTCACCCAATCTTGATGATACTTGCAGGTAATGATCAGTACACCAATCCCACTTGTCTCACCAAATTTCGTTCTTTTCGGTTAAACCGTTCCTTTGCAGAAATCATTTTCATGTTTAGGTTTCACTCTGTTTTCTCCTATATGGATACATGTAGTTGGAACTCTAAATCAAACACGGTTTGTGCTAGCTCTTTGAAACTAGGCACAATAATGTAGTTCCAAGTTCTATCGCTATGGTTTGTTTCCTATTGAGGTAGCCCCAAGCAGAGACTGAAGAGAATCACTTTCATTGAAAGGGGTTGCCAAGCTTCCCAAATACTACGAGTTTCCTGAAATCTCAGCAAACCTTTTTTCACCCAATCTTGATGATACTTGCAGGTAATGAACAGTACACCAATCCCACTTGGCTCAAAAAATTTCGTTCTTCTAGGTGAATCCGTTCCTTTGCAGGAACCGTTTTCATTTTTAGGTTTCACTCTGTTTTCTCCAATATGGATACATGTAGTTGGAACTCTAAATTAAACACGGTTTGTGCTAGCTCTTTGAAACCTGGCACAATAATGTAGTTCCAAGTTCTATGGCTATGGTTTGTGTCCTATTTAAGTAGCCCCAAGCAGAGACTGACGAGAATCACTTTCATTGAAAGGGGTTGCCAAGCTTCCGAAAAACTACGAGTTTCCTGAAATCTCAGCAAACCTTTTTTCACCCAATCTTGATGATACTTGCATGTAATGATCACTACACCAATCCCACTTGGCTCACCAAATTTCGTTCTTTTCGGTTAAACCGTTCCTTTGCAGAAACTGTTTTCATGTTTAGGTTTCACTCTGTTTTCTCCTATATGGATACATGTTCTTGGAACTCTAAATCAAAGACGGTTTGTGCTAGCTCTTTGAAACTTGGCACAATAATGTAGTTCCCAGTTTTATCGCTATGGTTTGTGTCCTATTGAAGTAGCCCCAAGCAGAGACTGAGGAGAATCACTTTCATTGAAAGGGATGCCAAGCTTCCAAAGAACTACGAGTTTCCTGAAATCTCAGCAAACTTTTTTTCACCCAATCTTGATGATACTTGCAGGTAATGATCAGTACACCAATCCCACTTGTCTCACCAAATTTTGTTCTTCTCAGTTAAACGGTTCCTTTGCAGGAACCGTTTTCCTGTTTAGGTTTCACTCTGTTTTCTCCTATATGGATACATGTAGTTGGAACTCTAAATCAAACACGGTTTGTGCTAGCTCTTTGAAACTTACCACAATAATGTAGTTCCGAGTTCTATCGCTATGCTTTGTGTCCTATTGAAGTAGCCCCAAGCAGAGACTGACGAGAATCACTTTCATTGAAAGGGGTTGACAAGCTTCCTAAACACTACGAGTTTCCTGAAATCTCAGCAAACATTTTTTCACCCAATCTTGATGATACTTGCAGGTAATGATCAGTACACCAATCCCACTTGGGTCACAAAAATTCGTTCTTCTCGGTTAAACCGTTCCTTTGCAGGAACCGTTATCCTGTTTAGGTTTCACTCTGTTTTCTCCTATATGGATACATGTATTTGGAACTCTAAATCAAACACGGTTTGTGCTAGCTCTTTGAAACTTGGCACAATAATGTAGTTCCAAGTTCTATCTCTATGGTTTGTGTCCTATTGAAGTAGCCCCAAGCAGAGACTGACGAGAATCACTTTCATTGAAGGGGGATGCCAAGCTTCCAAAGAACTACGAGTTTCCTGAAATCTCAGCAAACTTTTTTCACCCAATCTTGATGATACTTGCAGGTAATGATCAGTACACCAATCCCACTGGGCTCACCAAATTTCGTTCTTCTCAGTTAAACGGTTCCTTTGCAGTAACCGTTTTCATGATTAGGTTTCACTCTGTTTTCTCCTATATGGATACATGTAGTTGGTACTCTAAATCAAACACGGTTTGTGCTAGCTCTTTGAAACTTACAACAATAATGTAGTTCCCAGTTTTATCGCTATGGTTTGTGTCCTATTGAAGTAGCCCCAAGCAGAGACTGACGAGAATCACTTTCATTGAAAGGGGATGCCAAGCTTCCAAAAAACTACGAGTTTCCTGAAATCTCAGCAACCATATTTTCACCCAATCTTGATGATACTTGCAGGTAATGATCAGTGCACCAATCCCACTTGGTTCACAAAATTTCGTTCTTTTCGGTAACACCGTTCCTTTGCAGGAACCGTTTTCATGATTAGGTTTCACTCTGTTATCTCCTATATGGATACATGTAGTTGGAACTGTAAATCAAACACGGTTTGTGCTAGCTCTTTGAAACTTGGCACAATAATGTAGTTCCAAGTTCTATCTCTATGGTTTGTGTCCTATTGAAGTAGCCCCAAGCAGAGACTGACGAGAATCAGGTTCATTGAAAGGGGTTGCCAAGCTTCCAAAAAACTACGAGTTTCCTGAAATCTCAGCAAACATTTTTTCACTCAATCTTGATGAAACTTGCAGGTAATGATCAGTACACCAATCCCACTTGGCTCACCAAATTTCGTTCTTCTTGGTTATACCGTTCCTTTGCAGGAACCGTTTTCATGTTTAGGTTTCACTCTGTTTTCTACTACATGGATACATGTAGTTGGAACTCTAAATCAAACACGGTTTGTGCTAGCTCTTTGAAACTTACCACAATAACGTAGTTCCAAGTTCTATCGCTATGGTTTGTGTGCTATTGAAGTAGCCCCAAGCAGAGACTGACGAGAATCACTTTCATTGAAAGGGGTTGCCAAGCTTCCAAAAATCTACGAGTTTCCTGAAATCTCAGCAAACATTTTTTCACCCAATCTTGATGATACTTGCAGGTAATGATCAGTACACCAATCCCACTTGGCTCACCAAATTTCGTTCTTTTCGGTTAAACCGTTCCTTTGCAGAAACTGTATTCATGTTTAGATTTCACTCTGTTTTCTCCTATATGCATATATGTAGTTGGAACTCTAAATCAAACACGGTTTGTGCTAGCTCTTTGAAACTTGGCACAATAATGTAGTTCCAAGTTCTATCGCAATGGTTTGTGTCCTATTGAGGTAGCTCCAAGCAGAGACTGACGAGAATCACTTTCATTGAAAGGGGTTGCCAAGCTTCCAAAAAACTACGAGTTTCCTGAAATCTCAGCAAACTTTTTTTCACCCAATCTTGATGATACTTGCAGGTAATGATCAGTACACCAATCCCACTTGGCTCACCAAATTTCTTTCTTCTCGGTTAAACCGTTCCTTTGCAGGAACCGTTTTCATGTTTAGGTTTCACTCTGTTTTCTCCTATATGGATACATGTAGTTGGAACTCTAAATCAAACACGGTTTGTGCTAGCTCTTTGAAACTTGGCACAATAATGTAGTTTCAAGTTCTATCGCTATGTTTTGTGTCCTATTGAAGTAGCCCCAAGCAGAGACTGACGAGAATCACGTTCATTGAAAGGGGTTGCCAAGCTTCCAAAAAACTACGAGTTTCCTGAAATCTCAGCAAACTTTTTTTCACCCAATCTTGATGATACTTGCAGGTAATGATCAGTACACCAATCCCACTTGGCTCACCAAATTTTGTTCTTCTCAGTTAAACGGTTCCTTTGCAGGAACCGTTTTCATGATTAGGTTTCACTCTGTTTTCTCCTATATGGATACATGTAGTTGGTACTCTACATCAAACACGGTTTGTGCTAGCTCTTTGAAACTTACCACAATAATGTAGTTCCGAGTTCTATCGCTATGGTTTGTGTCCTATTGAAGTAGCCCCAAGCAGAGACTGACAAGAATCACATTCATTGAAAGGGGTTGACAAGCTTCCAAAACACTACGAGTTTCCTGAAATCTCAGCAAACATTTTTTCACCCAATCTTGATGATACTTGCAGGTAATGATCAGAACACCAATCCCACTTGGCTCACCAAATTTCTTTCTTCTCGGTTAAACCGTTCCTTTGCAGGAACCGTTTTCATGTTTAGGTTTCACTCTGTTTTCTCCTATATGGATACATGTAGTTGGAACTCTAAATCAAACACGGTTTGTGCTAGCTCTTTGAAACTTGGCACAATAATGTAGTTCCAAGTTCTATCGCTATGTTTTGTGTCCTATTGAAGTAGCCCCAAGCAGAGACTGACGAGAATCACGTTCATTGAAAGGGGTTGCCAAGCTTCCAAAAAACTACGAGTTTCCTGAAATCTCAGCAAACATTTTTTCACTCAATCTTGATGAAACTTGCAGGTAATGATCAGTACACCAATCCCACTTGGCTCACCAAATTTTGTTCTTCTCGGTTATACCGTTCCTTTGCAGGAACCGTTTTCATGTTTAGGTTTCACTCTGTTTTCTACTACATGGATACATGTAGTTGGAACTCTAAATCAAACACGGTTTGTGCTAGCTCTTTGAAACTTACCACAATAATGTAGTTCCAAGTTCTATCGCTATGGTTTGTGTCCTATTGAAGTAGCCCCAAGCAGAGACTGACGAGAATCACTTTCATTGAAAGGGGTTGCCAAGCTTCCAAAAAACTACGAGTTTCCTGAATTCTCAGCAAACCTTTTTTCACCCAATCTTGATGATACGTGCAGGTAATGATCAGTACACCAATCACACTTGGCTCACCAAATTTCGTTCTTCTCGGTTAAACCGTTCCTTTGCAGGAACCGTTTTCCTGTTTAGGTTTCACTCTGTTTTCTCCTATATGGATACATGTAGTTGGAACTCTAAATCAAAAACGGTTTGTGCTAGCTCTTTGAAACTTGGCACAATAATGTAGTTCCAAGTTCTATCGCTATGGTTTGTGTCCTATTGAGGTAGCCCCAAGCAGAGACTGACGAGAATCACTTTCATTGAAAGGGGTTGCCAAGCTTCCAAAAAACTACGAGTTTCCTGAAATCTCAGCAAACCTTTTTTGACCCAATCTTGATGATACTTGCAGGTAATGAACAGTACACCAATCCCACATGGCTCAGCAAATTTCTTTCTTCTCGGTTATACCGTTCCTTTGCAGGAACCGTTTTCATGTTTAGGTTTCACTCTGTTTTCTACTATATGGATACATGTAGTTGGAACTCTAAATCAAACACGGTTTGTGCTAGCTCTTTGAAACTTACCACAATAATGTAGTTCCAAGTTCTATCGCTATGGTTTGTGTCCTATTGAAGTAGCCCAAAGCAGAGACTGACGAGAATCACTTTCATTGAAAGGGGTTGAGAAGCTTCCAAAAAACTACGAGATTCCTGAAATCTCAGCAACCATATTTTCACCCAATCTAGATGATACTTGCAGGTAATGATCAGTACACCAATCCCACTTGGCTCAAAAAATTTCGTTCTTCTCGGTTAAACCGTTCCTTTAGGAACCGTTTTCCTGTTTAGGTTTCACTCTGTTTTCTCCTATATGGATACATGTAGTTGGAACTCTAAATCAAACACGGTTTGTGCTAGCTCTTTGAAACTTGGCACAATAATGTAGTTTCAAGTTCTATCGCTATGTTTTGTGTCCTATTGAAGTAGCCCCAAGCAGAGACTGACGAGAATCACGTTCATTGAAAGGGGTTGCCAAGCTTCCAAAAAACTACGAGTTTCCTGAAATCTCAGCAAACTTTTTTTCACCCAATCTTGATGATACTTGCAGGTAATGATCAGTACACCAATCCCACTTGGCTCACCAAATTTTGTTCTTCTCAGTTAAACGGTTCCTTTGCAGGAACCGTTCTCATGATTAGGTTTCACTCTGTTTTCTCCTATATGGATACATGTAGTTGGTACTCTAAATCAAACACGGTTTGTGCTAGCTCTTTGAAACTTACCACAATAATGTAGTTCCGAGTTCTATCGCTATGGTTTGTGTCCTATTGAAGTAGCCCCAAGCAGAGACTGACAAGAATCACATTCATTGAAAGGGGTTGACAAGCTTCCAAAACACTACGAGTTTCCTGAAATCTCAGCAAACATTTTTTCACCCAATCTTGATGATACTTGCAGGTAATGATCAGAACACCAATCCCACTTGGCTCACCAAATTTCTTTCTTCTCGGTTAAACCGTTCCTTTGCAGGAACCGTTTTCATGTTTAGGTTTCACTCTGTTTTCTCCTATATGGATACATGTAGTTGGAACTCTAAATCAAACACGGTTTGTGCTAGCTCTTTGAAACTTGGCACAAAAATGTAGTTCCAAGTTCTATCGCTATGTTTTGTGTCCTATTGAAGTAGCCCCAAAGAGACTGACGAGAATCACGTTCATTGAAAGGGGTTGCCAAGCTTCCAAAAAACTACGAGTTTCCTGAAATCTCAGCAAACATTTTTTCACTCAATCTTGATGAAACTTGCAGGTAATGATCAGTACACCAATCCCACTTGGCTCACCAAATTTCGTTCTTCTCGGTTATACCGTTCCTTTGCAGGAAACGTTTTCATGTTTAGGTTTCACTCTGTTTTCTACTACATGGATACATGTAGTTGGAACTCTAAATCAAACACGGTTTGTGCTAGCTCTTTGAAACTTACCACAATAATGTAGTTCCAAGTTCTATCGCTATGGTTTGTGTCCTATTGAAGTAGCCCCAAGCAGAGACTGACGAGAATCACTTTCATTGAAAGGGGTTGCCAAGCTTCCAAAAAACTACGAGTTTCCTGAATTCTCAGCAAACCTTTTTTCACCCAATCTTGATGATACGTGCAGGTAATGATCAGTACACCAATCCCACTTGGCTCACCAAATTTCGTTCTTCTCGGTTAAACCGTTCCTTTGCAGGAACCGTTTTCCTGTTTAGGTTTCACTCTGTTTTCTCCTATATGGATACATGTAGTTGGAACTCTAAATCAAAAACGGTTTGTGCTAGCTCTTTGAAACTTGGCACAATAATGTAGTTCCAAGTTCTATCGCTATGGTTTGTGTCCTATTGAGGTAGCCCCAAGCAGAGACTGACGAGAATCACTTTCATTGAAAGGGGTTGCCAAGCTTCCAAAAAACTACGAGTTTCCTGAAATCTCAGCAAACCTTTTTTGACCCAATCTTGATGATACTTGCAGGTAATGAACAGTACACCAATCCCACATCGCTCAGCAAATTTCTTTCTTCTCGGTTATACCGTTCCTTTGCAGGAACCGTTTTCATGTTTAGGTTTCACTCTGTTTTCTACTATATGGATACATGTAGTTGGAACTCTAAATCAAACACGGTTTGTGCTAGCTCTTTGAAACTTACCACAATAATGTAGTTCCAAGTTCTATCGCTATGGTTTGTGTCCTATTGAAGTAGCCCAAAGCAGAGACTGACGAGAATCACTTTCATTGAAAGGGGTTGAGAAGCTTCCAAAAAACTACGAGATTCCTGAAATCTCAGCAACCATATTTTCACCCAATCTAGATGATACTTGCAGGTAATGATCAGTACACCAATCCCACTTGGCTCAAAAAATTTCGTTCTTCTCGGTTAAACCGCTCCTTTAGGAACCGTTTTCCTGTTTAGGTTTCACTCTGTTTTCTCCTATATGGATACATGTAGTTGGAACTCTAAATCAAAAACGGCTTGTGCTAGCTCTTTGAAACTGGGCACAATAATGTAGTTCCAAGTTCTCTGGCTATGGTTTGTGTCCTATTGAGGTAGCCCCAAGCAGAGACTGACGAGAATCACTTTCATTGAAAGGGGTTGCCAAGCTTCCAAAAAACTACGAGTTTCCTGAAATCTCAGCAAACCTTTTTTGACCCAATCTTGATGATACTTGCAGGTAATGAACAGTACACCAATCCCACTTGGCTCACCAAATTTCTTTCTTCTCGGTTATACCGTTCCTTTGCAGGAACCATTTTCATGTTTAGGTTTCACTCTGTTTTCTCCTATATGGATACATGTAGTTGGAACTCTAAATCAAACATGGTTTGTGCTAGCTCTTTGAAACTTACCACAATAATGTAGTTCCAAGTTCTATCACTATGGTTTGTGTCCTATTGAAGTAGCCCCAAGCAGAGACTGACGAGAATCACTTTCATTGAAAGGGGTTGACAAGCTTCCAAAAAACTACGAGTTTCCTGAAATCTCAGCAAACATTTTTTCACCCAATTTTGATGTTACTTGCAGGTAATGATCAGTACACCAATCCCACTTGTCTCACCAAATTTCGTTCTTTTCGGTTAAACCGTTCCTTTGCAGAAACCATTTTCCTGTTTAGGTTTCACTCTGTTTTCTCCTATATGGATACATGTAGTTGGAACACTAAATCAAACACGGTTTGTGCTAGCTCTTTGAAACTTGGCACAATAATGTAGTTCCAAGTTCTATCGCTATGGTTTGTTTCCTATTGAGGTAGCCCCAAGCAGAGACTGAAGAGAATCACTTTCATTGAAAGGGGTTGCCAAGCTTCCAAAAAACTACGAGTTTCCTGAAATCTCAGCAAACCTTTTTTCACCCAATCTTGATGATACTTGCAGGTAATGAACAGTACACCAATCCCACTTGGCTCAAAAAATTTCGTTCTTCTAGGTGAATCCGTTCCTTTACAGGAACCGTTTTCATGTTTAGGTTTCACTCTGTTTTCTCCTATATGGTTACATGTAGTTGGAACGCTAAATTAAACACGGTTTGTGCTAGCTCTTTGAAACTTGGCACAATAATGTAGTTCCAAGTTCTATGGCTATGGTTTGTGTCCTATTTAAGTAGCCCCAAGCAGAGACTGACGACAATCACTTTCATTGAAAGGGGTTGCCAAGCTTCCGAAAAACTACGAGTTTCCGGAAATCTTGCAAACCTTTTTTCACCCAATCTTGATGATACTTGCAGGTAATGATCAGTACACCAATCCCACTTGGCTCACCAAATTTCGTTCTTCTAGGTTATACCGCTCCATTGCAGGAACCATTTTCATGTTTAGGTTTCACTCTGTTTTCTCCTATATGGATACATGTAGTTGGAACTCTAAATCAAACACGGTTTGTGCTAGCTCTTTGAAACTTTGCACAATAATGTAGTTCCAAGTTCTATCGCTATGGTTTGTGTCCTATTGAAGTAGTCCCAAGCAGAGACTGACGAGAATCACTTTCATTGAAAGGGGTTGCCAAGCTTCCAAAAATCTACGAGTTTCCTGAAATCTCAGCAAACATTTTTTTACCCAATCTTGATGATACTTGCAGGTAATGATCAGTACACCAATCCCACTTGGCTCACCAAATTTCGTTCTTCTCGGTTAAACCGTTCCTTTGCAGGAACCGTTTTCATGTTTAGGTTTCACTCTGTTTTCTCCTATATGGATACATGTATTTGGAACTCTAAATCAAACACGGTTTGTGCTAGCTCTTTGAAACTTGGCACAATAATGTAGTTCCAAGTTCTATCGCTATGGTTTGTGTCCTATTGAAGTACCCCCAAGCAGAGACTGACGAGAATCACTTTCATTGAAAGGGGTTGCCAAGCTTCCAAAAAACTACGAGTTTCCTGAAATCTCAGCAAACATTTTTTCACTCAATCTTGATGATACTTGCAGGTAATGATCAGTACACCAATCCCACTTGGCTCACCAAATTTCGTTCTTCTCGCTTATATCGTTCCTTTGCAGGAACCGTTTTCATGTTTAGGTTTCACTCTGTTTTCTCCTATATGGATACATGTATTTGGAACTCTAAATCAAACACGGTTTGTGCTAGCTCTTTGAAACTTGGCACAATAATGTAGTTCCAAGTTCTATCGCTATGGTTTGTGTCCTATTGAAGTAGCCCCAAGCAGAGACTGACGAGAATCACTTACATTGAAAGGGGTTGCCAAGCTTCCAAAAAACTACGAGTTTCCTGAATTCTCAGCAAACATTTTTTTAACTCAATCTTCATGATACGTGCAGGTAATGATCAGTACACCAATCCCACTTGGCTCACCAAATTTCGTTATTCTTGGTTATACCGTTCCTTTGCAGGAACCGTTTTCATGTTTAGGTTTCACTCTGTTTTCTCCTATATGCATACATGTATTTGGAACTCTAAATCAAACACGGTTTGTGCTAGCTCTTTGAAACTTGGCACAATAATGTAGTTCCAAGTTCTATCGCTATGGTTTGTGTCCTATTGAAGTAGCCCCAAGCAGAGACTGACGAGAATCACCTTCATTGAAAGGGGTTGCCAAGCTTCCAAAATCTACGAGTTTCCAGAAATCTCAGCAAACTTTTTTTCACCCAATCTTGGTGATACTTGAAGGTAATGATCAGTACACCAATCCCACGTGGCTCACCAAATTTCGTTCTTCTCAGTTAAACCGTTCCTTTGCAGGAACCGTTTTCATGTTTAGGTTTCACTCTGTTTTCTCCTATATGGATACATGTAGTTGGAACTCTAAATCAAAAACGGTTTGTGCTAGCTCTTTGAAACTTGGCACAATAATGTAGTTCCAAGTTCTATCGCCTATGGTTTGTGTCCTATTGAGGTAGCCCCAAGCAGAGACTGACGAGAATCACTTTCATTGAAAGGGGTTGCCAAGCTTCCAAAAAACTACGAGTTTCCTGAAATCTCAGCAAACCTTTTTTGACCCAATCTTGATGATACTTGCAGGTAATGAACAGTACACCAATCCCACTTGGCTCACCAAATTTCGTTCTTCTCGGTTATACCGTTCCTTTGCAGGAACCGTTTTCATGTTTAGGTTTCACTCTGTTTTCTCCATTATGGATACATGTAGTTGGAACTCTAAATCAAACACGGTTTGTGCTAGCTCTTTGAAACTTGGCACAATAATGTAGTTCCAAGTTCTATGGCTATGGTTCGTGTCCTATTTAAGTAGCCCCAAGTAGAGACTGACGAGAATCACTTTCATTGAAAGGGGTTGCCAAGCTTCCAAAAAACTACGAGTTTCCTGAAATCTCAGCAAACTTTTTTTCACCCAATCTTGATGATACTTGCAGGTAATGATCAGTACACCAATCCCACTTGGCTCACCTAATTTTGTTTCTTCTCAGTTAAACGGTTCCTTTGCAGGAACCGTTTTCATGATTAGGTTTCACTCTGTTTTCTCCTATACGGATACATGTAGTTGGTACTCTAAATCAAACACGGTTTGTGCTAGCTCTTTGAAACATGGCCCAATAATGTAGTTCCAAGTTCTATCGTTATTGTTTGTTTCCTATTGAAGTAGCCCCAAGCAGAGACTGACGAGAATCACTTTCATTGGAAAGGGTTGCCAAGCTTCCAAAAAACTACGAGTTTCCTGAAATCTCAGCAAACTTTTTTTGACCCAATCTTGATGATACTTGCAGGTAATGATCAGTACACCAATCCACTTGCTCACCTAATTTTGTTCTTCTCAGTTAAACGGTTCCTTTGCAGGAACCGTTTTCATGATTAGGTTTCACTCTGTTTTCTCCTATACGGATACATGTAGTTGGTACTCTAAATCAAACACGGTTTGTGCTAGCTCTTTGAAACTTACCACAATAATGTAGTTCCCAGTTTTATCGCTATGGTTTGTGTCCTATTGAAGTAGCCCCAAGCAGAGACTGACGAGAATCACTTTCATTGAAAGGGGATGCCAATCTTCCAAAAAACTACGAGTTTCCTGAACTCTCAGCAACCATATTTTCACCCAATCTTGATGATACTTGCAGGTAATGATCAGTACACCAATCCCACTTGGTTCACCAAATTTCGTTCTTTTCGGTTACACCGTTCCTTTGCAGGAACCGTTTTCATGATTAGGTTTCACTCTGTTATCTCCTATATGGATACATGTAGTTGGAACTCTAAATCAAACACGGTTTGTGCTAGCTCTTTGAAACTTGGCACAATAATGTAGTTCCAAGTTCTATCTCTATGGTTTGTGTCCCATTGAAGTAGCCCCAAGCAGAGACTGACGAGAATCACTTTCATTGAAAGGGGTTGCCAAGCTTCCAAAAAACTACGAGTTTCCTGAAATCTCAGCAAACATTTTTTCACTCAATCTTGATGATACTTGCAGGTAATGATCAGTACACCAATCCCACTTGGCTCACCAAATTTCGTTCTTCTCGGTTATACCGTTCCTTTGCAGGAACCGTTTTCATATTTAGGTTTTACTCTGTTTTCTCCTATATGGATACATGTAGTTGGAACTCTAAAGCAAACACGGTTTGTGTTAATTCTTTGAAACTTGGCACAATAATGTAGTTCCAAGTTCTATCGCTATGGTTTGTGTTCTATTGAAGTAGCCCCAAGCAGAGACTGACGAGTATCCCTTTCATTGAAAGGGGTTGCCAAGCTTCCAAAAAACTACGAGTTTCCTGAAATCTCAGCAAACATTTTTTCACTCAATCTTGATGATACTTGCAGGTAATGATCAGTACACCACTCCCACTTGGCTCACCAAATTTCGTTATTCTCGGTTATACCGTTCCTTTGCACTAACCGTTTTCATGTTTAGGTTTCACTCTGTTTTCTCCTATATGGATACATATATTTGGAACTCTAAATCAAACACGGTTTGTGCTAGCACTTTGAAACTTGGCACAATAATGTAGTTCCAAGTTCTACCGCTATGGTTTGTGTCCTATTGAAGTAGCCCCAAGCAGAGACTGACGAGAATCACTTTCATTGAAAGGGGGTTGCCAAGCTTCCAAAAAACTACGAGTTTCCTGAAATCTCAGCAAACTTTTTTTCACCCAATCTTGATGATACTTGCAGGTAATGATCAGTACACCAATCCCACTGGGCTCACCAAATTTCGTTCTTCTCAGTTAAACAGTTCCTTTGCAGGAACCGTTTTCATGTTTAGGTTTCACTCTGTTTTCTCCTATATGGATACATGTAGTTGGAACTCTAAATCAAACACGGTTTGTGCTAGCTCTTTGAAACTTGCACAATTAATTTAGTTCCAAGTTCTATCGCTATGGTTTGTGTCCTATTGAAGTAGCCCCCAAGCAGAGACTGACGAGAATCACGTTCATTGAAAGGGGTTGCCAAGCTTCCAAAAAACTACGAGTTTCCTGAAATCTCAGCAAACATTTTTTCACTCAATCTTGATGAAACTTGCAGGTAATGATCAGTATACCAATCCCACTTGGCTCACCAAATTTCGTTCTTCTCGGTTATACCGTTCCTTTGCAGGAACCGTTTTCATGTTTCGGTTTCACTCTGTTTTCTACTACATGGATACATGTGGTTGGTACTCTAAATCAAACACGGTTTGTGCTAGCTCTTTGAAACTTACCACAATAATGTAGTTCCAAGTTCTATGGCTATGGTTTGTGTCCTATTTAAGTAGCCCCAAGCAGAGACTGACGAGAATCACTTTCATTGAAAGGGTTGCCAAGCTTCCAAAAAACTACGAGTTTCCTGAATTCTCAGCAAACCTTTTTTCACCCAATCTTGATGATACTTGCAGGTAATGATCAGTACAGCAATCCCACTTGGCTCACAAAATTTCGTTCTTCTCGGTTAAACCTTTCCTTTGCAGGAACCGTTTTCCTGTTTAGGTTTCACTCTGTTTTCTCCTATATGGATACATGTAGTTGGAACACTAAATCAAAAACGGTTTGTGCTACCTCTTTGAAACTTGGCACAATAATGTAGTTCCAAGTTCTATCGCTATGGTTTGTGTCCTATTGAGGTAGCCCCAAGCAGAGACTGACGAGAATCACTTTCATTGAAAGGGGTTGCCAAGCTTCCAAAAAAGTACGAGTTTCCTGAAATCTCAGCAATCCTTTTTTGACCCAATCTTGATGATACTTGCAGGTAATGAACAGTACACCAATCGCACTTCGCTCAGCAAATTTCGTTCTTCTCGGTTATACCGTTCCTTTGCAGGAACCGTTTTCATGTTTAGGTTTCACTCTGTTTTCTACTATATGGATACATGTAGTTGGAACTCTAAATCAAACACGGTTTGTGCTAGCTCTTTGAAACTTACCACAATAATGTAGTTCCCAGTTCTATCGCTATGGTTTGTGTCCTATTGAAGTAGCCCAAAGCAGAGACTGACGAGAATCACTTTCATTGAAAGGGGTTGCCAAGCTTCCAAAAACTACGAGATTCCTGAAATCTCAGCTACCATATTTTCACCCAATCTAGATGATACTTGCAGGTAATGATCAGTACACCAATCCCACTTGGCTCACAAAATTTCGTTCTTCTCGGTTAAACCGTTCCTTTGCAGGAACCGTTTTCCTGTTTAGGTTTCACTCTGTTTTCTCCTATATGGATACATGTAGTTGGAACTCTAAATCAAAAACGGTTTGTGCTAGCTCTTTGAAACTTGGCACAATAATGTAGTTCCAAGTTCTATCGCTATGGTTTGTGTCCTATTGAGGGAGCCCCAAGCAGAGACTGACGAGAATCACTTTCATTGAAAGGGGTTGCCAAGCTTCCAAAAACTACGAGTTTCCTGAAATCTCAGCAAACTTTTTTTCACCCAATCTTGATGATACTTGCAGGTAATGATCAGTACACCAATCCCACTTGGCTCACCAAATTTTGTTCTTCTCAGTTAAACGGTTCCTTTGCAGGAATCGTTTTCATGATTAGGTTTCACTCTGTTTTCTCCTATATGGATACATGTAGTTGGAACTCTAAATCAAACACGGTTTGTGCTAGCTCTTTGAAACTTACCACAATAATGTAGTTCCGAGTTCTATCGCTATGCTTTGTGTCCTATTGAAGTAGCCCCAAGCAGAGACTGACGAGAATCACTTTCATTGAAAGGGGTTGACAAGCTTCCAAAACACTACGAGTTTCCTGAAATCTCAGGAAACATTTTTTCACCCAATCTTGATGATACTTGCAGGTAATGATCAGTACACCAATCCCACTTGGCTCACCAAATTTCGTTCTTCTCGGTTAAACCGTTCCTTTGAAGTAACCGTTTTCATGTTTAGGTTTCACTCTGTTTCTCCTATATGGATACATGTATTTGGAACTCTAAATCAAACACGGTTTATGCTAGCTCTTTGAAACTTGGCACAATAATGTAGTTCCAAGTTCTATCTCTATGGTTTGTGTCCTATTGAAGTAGCCCCAAGCAGAGACTGACGAGAATCACTTACATTGAAAGGGGTTGCCAAGCTTCCAAAAAACTACGAGTTTCCTGAAATCTCAGCAAACATTTTTTCACCCAATCTTGATGATACTTGCAGGTAATGATCAGTACACCAATCCAACTGGGCTCACCAAATTTCGTTCTTCTCGGTTAAACCGTTCATTTGTAGGAACCGTTTTCATGTTTAGGTTTCACTCGGTTTTCTCCTATATGGATACATGTAGTTGGAACTCTAAATCAAAGACGGTTTGTGCTAGCTCTTTGAAACTTGGCACAATAATGTTGTTCCCAGTTTTATCGCTATGGTTTGTGTCCTATTGAAGTAGCCCCAAGCAGAGACTGACGAGAATCACTTTCATTGAAAGGGGATGCCAAGCTTCCAAAAAACTACGAGTTTCCTGAAATCTCAGCAAACTTTTTTTCACCCAATCTTGATGATACTTGCAGGTAATGATCAGTACACCAATCCCACTGGGCTCACCAAATTTCGTTCTTCTCAGTTAAACCGTTCCTTTGCAGGAACCGTTTTAATGTTTAGGTTTCACTCTGTTTTCTCCTATATGGATACATGTAGTTGGAATTCTAAATCAAACTAGGTTTTTGCTAGCTCTTTGAAACTTACCACAATAATGTAGTTCCAAGTTCTATCGCTATGGTTTGTGTCCCATTGAAGTAGCCCCAAGCAGAGACTGACGAGAATCACTTTCATTGAAAGGGGTTGCCAAGCTTCCAAAACACTACGAGTTTCCTGAAATCTCAGCAAACATTTTTTCACCCAATCTTGATGAGACTTGCAGGTAATGATCAGTACACCACTCCCACTTGGCTCACCAAATTTCGTTCTACTCGGTTAAACCGTTCCTTTGCAGGAACCGTTATCCTGTTTAGGTTTCACTCTGTTTTCTCCTATATGGATACATGTATTTGGAACTCTAAATCAAAAACGGTTTGTGCTAGCTCTTTGAAACTTGGCACAATAATGTAGTTCCAAGTTCTATCTCTATGGTTTGTGTCCTATTGAAGTAGCCACAAGCAGAGACTGACGAGAATCACTTATATTGAAAGGGGTTGCCAAGCTTCCAAAAAACTACGAGTTTCCTGAAATCTCAGCAAACATTTTTTCACCCAATCTTGATGATACTTGCAGGTAATGATCAGTACACCAATCCCACTGGGCTCACCAAATTTCGTTCTTCTCGGTTAAACTGTTCCTTTGCAGGAACCGTTTTCATGTTTAGGTTTCACTCTGTTTTCTCCTACATGGATATATGTAGTTGGAACTCTATATCAAACACGGTTTGTGCTAGCTCTTTGAAACATGGCCCAATAATGTAGTTCCAAGTTCTATCGTTATTGTTTGTTTCCTATTGAAGTAGCCCCAAGCAGAGACTGACGAGAATCACTTTCATTGAAAGGGGTTGCCAAGCTTCCAAAAAACTACGAGTTTCCTGAAATCTCAGCAAACTTTTTTTGACCCAATCTTGATGATACTTGCAGGTAATGATCAGTACACCAATCCCACTTGGCTCACCAAATTTTGTTCTTCTCAGTTAAACGGTTCCTTTGCAGGAACCGTTTTCATGATTAGGTTTCACTCTGTTTTCTCCTATACGGATACATGTAGTTGGTACTCTAAAACAAACACGGTTTGTGCTAGCTCTTTGAAACTTACCACAATAATGTAGTTCCCAGTTTTATCGCTATGGTTTGTGTCCTATTGAAGTAGCCCCAAGCAGAGACTGACGAGAATCACTTTCATTGAAAGGGGATGCCAATCTTCCAAAAAACTACGAGTTTCCTGAACTCTCAGCAACCATATTTTCACCCAATCTTGATGATACTTGCAGGTAATGATCAGTACACCAATCCCACTTGGTTCACCAAATTTCGTTCTTTTCGGTTACACCGTTCCTTTGCAGGAACCGTTTTCATGATTAGGTTTCACTCTGTTATCTCCTATATGGATACATGTAGTTGGAACTCTAAATCAAACACGGTTTGTGCTAGCTCTTTGAAACTTGGCACAATAATGTAGTTCCAAGTTCTATCTCTATGGTTTGTGTCCTATTGAAGTAGCCCCAAGCAGAGACTGACGAGAATCACTTTCATTGAAAGGGGTTGCCAAGCTTCCAAAAAACTACGAGTTTCCTGAAATCTCAGCAAACATTTTTTCACTCAATCTTGATGATACTTGCAGGTAATGATCAGTACACCAATCCCACTTGGCTCACCAAATTTCGTTCTTCTCGGTTATACCGTTCCTTTGCAGGAACCGTTTTCATATTTAGGTTTCACTCTGTTTTCTCCTATATGGATACATGTAGTTGGAACTCTAAAGCAAACACGGTTTGTGTTAATTCTTTGAAACTTGGCACAATAATGTAGTTCCAAGTTCTATCGCTATGGTTTGTGTTCTATTGAAGTAGCCCCAAGCAGAGACTGACGAGTATCCCTTTCATTGAAAGGGGTTGCCAAGCTTCCAAAAAACTACGAGTTTCCTGAAATCTCAGCAAACATTTTTTCACTCAATCTTGATGATACTTGCAGGTAATGATCAGTACACCAATCCCACTTGGCTCACCAAATTTCGTTATTCTCGGTTATACCGTTCCTTTGCACTAACCGTTTTCATGTTTAGGTTTCACTCTGTTTTCTCCTATATGGATACATATATTTGGAACTCTAAATCAAACACGGTTTGTGCTAGCACTTTGAAACTTGGCACAATAATGTAGTTCCAAGTTCTACCGCTATGGTTTGTGTCCTATTGAAGTAGCCCCAAGCAGAGACTGACGAGAATCACTTTCATTGAAAGGGGTTGCCAAGCTTCCAAAAAACTACGAGTTTCCTGAAATCTCAGCAAACTTTTTTTCACCCAATCTTGATGATACTTGCAGGTAATGATCAGTACACCAATCCCACTGGGCTCACCAAATTTCGTTCTTCTCAGTTAAACAGTTCCTTTGCAGGAACCGTTTTCATGTTTAGGTTTCACTCTGTTTTCTCCTATATGGATACATGTAGTTGGAACGCTAAATCAAACACGGTTTGTGCTAGCTCTTTGAAACTTGGCACAATAATTTAGTTCCAAGTTCTATCGCTATGGTTTGTGTCCTATTGAAGTAGCCCCAAGCAGAGACTGACGAGAATCACGTTCATTGAAAGGGGTTGCCAAGCTTCCAAAAAACTACGAGTTTCCTGAAATCTCAGCAAACATTTTTTCACTCAATCTTGATGAAACTTGCAGGTAATGATCAGTATACCAATCCCACTTGGCTCACCAAATTTCGTTCTTCTCGGTTATACCGTTCCTTTGCAGGAACCGTTTTCATGTTTAGGTTTCACTCTGTTTTCTACTACATGGATACATGTAGTTGGAACTCTAAATCAAACACGGTTTGTGCTAGCTCTTTGAAACTTACCACAATAATGTAGTTCCAAGTTCTATGGCTATGGTTTGTGTCCTATTTAAGTAGCCCCAAGCAGAGACTGACGAGAATCACTTTCATTGAAAGGGGTTGCCAAGCTTCCAAAAAACTACGAGTTTCCTGAATTCTCAGCAAACCTTTTTTCACCCAATCTTGATGATACTTGCAGGTAATGATCAGTACAGCAATCCCACTTGGCTCACAAAATTTCGTTCTTCTCGGTTAAACCGTTCCTTTGCAGGAACCGTTTTCCTGTTTAGGTTTCACTCTGTTTTCTCCTATATGGATACATGTAGTTGGAACTCTAAATCAAAAACGGTTTGTGCTACCTCTTTGAAACTTGGCACAATAATGTAGTTCCAAGTTCTATCGCTATGGTTTGTGTCCTATTGAGGTAGCCCCAAGCAGAGACTGACGAGAATCACTTTCATTGAAAGGGGTTGCCAAGCTTCCAAAAAACTACGAGTTTCCTGAAATCTCAGCAATCCTTTTTTGACCCAATCTTGATGATACTTGCAGGTAATGAACAGTACACCAATCGCACTTCGCTCAGCAAATTTCGTTCTTCTCGGTTATACCGTTCCTTTGCAGGAACCGTTTTCATGTTTAGGTTTCACTCTGTTTTCTACTATATGGATACATGTAGTTGGAACTCTAAATCAAACACGGTTTGTGCTAGCTCTTTGAAACTTACCACAATAATGTAGTTCCCAGTTCTATCGCTATGGTTTGTGTCCTATTGAAGTAGCCCAAAGCAGAGACTGACGAGAATCACTTTCATTGAAAGGGGTTGCCAAGCTTCCAAAAAACTACGAGATTCCTGAAATCTCAGCTACCATATTTTCACCCAATCTAGATGATACTTGCAGGTAATGATCAGTACACCAATCCCACTTGGCTCACAAAATTTCGTTCTTCTCGTTTAAACCGTTCCTTTGCAGGAACCGTTTTCCTGTTTAGGTTTCACTCTGTTTTCTCCTATATGGATACATGTAGTTGGAACTCTAAATCAAAAACGGTTTGTGCTAGCTCTTTGAAACTTGGCACAATAATGTAGTTCCAAGTTCTATGGCTATGGTTTGTGTCCTATTGAGGGAGCCCCAAGCAGAGACTGACGAGAATCACTTTCATTGAAAGGGGTTGCCAAGCTTCCAAAAAACTACGAGTTTCCTGAAATCTCAGCAAACTTTTTTTCACCCAATCTTGATGATACTTGCAGGTAATGATCAGTACACCAATCCCACTTGGCTCACCAAATTTTGTTCTTCTCAGTTAAACGGTTCCTTTGCAGGAACCGTTTTCATGATTAGGTTTCACTCTGTTTTCTCCTATATGGATACATGTAGTTGGTACTCTAAATCAAACACGGTTTGTGCTAGCTCTTTGAAACTTACCACAATAATGTAGTTCCCAGTTTTATCGCTATGGTTTGTGTCCTATTGAAGTAGCCCCAAGCAGAGACTGACGAGAATCACTTTCATTGAAAGGGGATGCCAATCTTCCAAAAAACTACGAGTTTCCTGAACTCTCAGCAACCATATTTTCACCCAATCTTGATGATACTTGCAGGTAATGATCAGTACACCAATCCCACTTGGTTCACCAAATTTCGTTCTTTTCGGTTACACCGTTCCTTTGCAGGAACCGTTTTCATGATTAGGTTTCACTCTGTTATCTCCTATATGGATACATGTAGTTGGAACTCTAAATCAAACACGGATTGTGCTAGCTCTTTGAAACTTGGCACAATAATGTAGTTCCAAGTTCTATCTCTATGGTTTGTGTCCTATTGAAGTAGCCCCAAGCAGAGACTGACGAGAATCACTTTCATTGAAAGGGGTTGCCAAGCTTCCAAAAAACTACGAGTTTCCTGAAATCTCAGCAAACATTTTTTCATTCAATCTTGATGATACTTGCAGGTAATGATCAGTACACCAATCCCACTTGGCTCACCAAATTTCGTTCTTCTCGGTTGTACCGTTCCTTTGCAGGAACCGTTTTCATGTTTAGGTTTCACTCTGTTTTCAACTACATGGATACATGTAGTTGGAACTCTAAATCAAACACGGTTTGTGCTAGCTCTTTGAAACTTACCACAATAATGTAGTTCCAAGTTCTATGGCTATGGTTTGTGTCCTATTTAAGTAGCCCAAAGCAGAGACTGACGAGAATCACTTTCATTGAAAGGGGTTGCCAAGCTTCCAAAAAACTACGAGTTTCCTGAAATCTCAGCAAACCTTTTTTGACCCAATCTTGATGATACTTGCAGGTAATGAACAGTACACGAATCCCACTTGGCTCACCAAATTTCGTTCTTCTCGGTTATACCGTTCCTTTGCAGGAACCGTTTTCATGTTTAGGTTTCACTCTGTTTTCTCCTATATGGATACATGTAGTTGGAACTCTAAATCAAACACGGTTTGTGCTAGCTCTTTGAAACTTGGCACAATAATGTAGTTCCAAGTTCTATCGCTATGGTTTGTTTCCTATTGAGGTAGCCCCAAGCAGAGACTGAAGAGAATCACTTTCATTGAAAGGGGTTGCCAAGCTTCCAAAAAACTACGAGTTTCCTGAAATCTCAGCAAACCTTTTTTCACCCAATCTTGATGATACTTGCAGGTAATGAACAGTACACCAATCCCACTTGGCTCAAAAAATTTCGTTCTTCTAGGTGAATCCGTTCCTTTGCAGGAACCGTTTTCATGTTTAGGTTTCACTCTGTTTTCTCCTATATGGATACATGTAGTTGGAACTCTAAATTAAACACGGTTTGTGCTAGCTCTTTGAAACTTGGCACAATAATGTAGTTCCAAGTTCTATGGCTATGGTTTGTGTCCTATTTAAGTAGCCCCAAGCAGAGACTGACGACAATCACTTTCATTGAGAGGGGTTGCCAAGCTTCAGAAAAACTACGAGTATCCTGAAATCTTGCAAACCTTTTTTCACCCAATCTTGATGATACTTGGAGGTAATGATCAGTACACCAATCCCACTTGGCTCACAAAATTTCGTTCTTCTCGGTTAAACCGTTCCTTTGCAGGAAACGTTTTCCTGTTTAGGTTTCACTCTGTTTTCTCCTATATGGATACATGTAGTTGGAACTCTAAATCAAAAACGGTTTGTGCTAGCTCTTTGAAACTTGGCACAATAATGTAGTTCCAAGTTCTATCGCTATGGTTTGTGTCCTATTGAGGTAGCCCCAAGCAGAGACTGACGAGTATCACTTTCATTGAAAGGGGTTGCCAAGCTTCCAAAAAACTACGAGTTTCCTGAAATCTCAGCAAACCTTTTTTGACCCAATCTTGATGATACTTGCAGGTAATGAACAGTACACCAATCCCACTTGGCTCACAAAATTTCGTTCTTCTCGGTTATACCGTTCCTTTGCAGGAACCGTTTTCATGTTTAGGTTTCACTCTGTTTTCTACTATATGGATACATGTAGTTGGAACTCTAAATCAAACACGGTTTGTGCTAGCTCTTTGAAACTTACCACAATAATGTAGTTCCAAGTTCTATCGCTATGCTTTGTGTCCTATTGAAGTAGCCCCAAGCAGAGACTGACGAGAATCACTTTCATTGAAAGGGGTTGCCAAGCATCCAATAAACTACGAGTTTCCTGAAATCTCAGCAAACTTTTTTTCACCCAATCTTGATGATACTTGCAGGTAATGATCAGTACACCAATCCCACTTGGCTCACCAAATTTCGTTCTTTTCGGTTAAACCATTCCTTTGCAGAAACCGTTTTCATGTTTAGGTTTCACTCTGTTTTCTCCTATATTGATACATGTAGTTGGATCTCTAAATCAAAAACGGTTTGTGCTAGCTCTTTGAAACTTGGCACAATAATGTAGTTCCAAGTTCTATCGCTATGGTTTGTGTCCTATTGAGGTAGCCCGAAGCAGAGACTGACGAGAATCACTTTCATTGAAAGGGGTTGCCAAGCTTCCAGAAAACTACGAGTTTTCTGAAATCTCAGCAAACCTTTTTTCACCCAAACTTGATGATACTTGCAGGTAATGAACAGTACACCAATCCCACTTGGCTCACCAAATTTCGTTCTTCTAGGTTATACCGCTCCATTGCAGGAACATTTTCATGTTTAGGTTTCACTCTGTTTTCTCCTATATGGATACATGTAGTTGAAACTCTAAATCAAACACGGTTTGTGCTAGCTCTTTGAAACTTGGCACAATAATGTAGTTCCAAGTTCTATCGCTATGGTTTGTGTCCTATTGAAGTAGTCCCAAGCAGAGACTTACGAGAATCACTTTCATTGAAAGGGGTTGCCAAGCTTCCAAAAATCTACGAGTTTCCTGAAATCTCAGCAAACATTTTTTTACCCAATCTTGATGATACTTGCAGGTAATGATCAGTACACCAATCCCACTTGGCTCACCAAATTTCGTTCTTCTCGGTTAAACCGTTCCTTTGCAGGAACCGTTTTCATGTTTAGGTTTCACTCTGTTTTCTCCTATATGGATACATGTATTTGGAACTCTAAATCAAACACGGTTTGTGCTAGCTCTTTGAAACTTGGCACAATAATGTAGTTCCAAGTTCTATCGCTATGGTTTGTGTCCTATGGAAGTAGCCCCAAGAACAGACTGACGAGAATCACTTACATTGAAAGGGTTTGCCAAGCTTCCAAAAAACTACGAGTTTCCTGAATTCTCAGCAAACATTTTTTTAACTCAATCTTGATGATACGTGCAGGTAATGATCAGTACACCAATCCCACTTGGCTCACCAAATTTCGTTATTCTCGGTTATACCGTTCCTTTGCAGGAACCGTTTTCATGTTTAGGTTTCACTCTGTTTTCTCCAATATGGATACATGTATTTGGAACTCTAAATCAAACACGGTTTGTGCTAGCTCTTTGAAACTTGGCACAATAATGTAGTTCCAAGTTCTATCGCTATGGTTTGTGTCCTATTGAAGTAGCCCCAAGCAGAGACTGACGAGAATCACTTTCATTGAAAGGGGTTGCCAAGCTTCCAAAAAACTACGAGTTTCCTGAAATCTCAGCAAACATTTTTTCACCCAATCTTGATGATTCTTGCAGGTAATGATCAGTACACCAATCCCACTGGGATCACCGAATTTCGTTCTTCTTGGTTAAACCGTTCCTTTGCAGGAACCGTTTTCATGTTTAGGTTTCACTCTGTTTTCTCCTACATGGATACATGTAGTTGGAACTCTAAATCAAACACGGTTTCTGCTAGCTCTTTGAAACGTGGCACAATAATGTAGTTCCAAGTTCTATCGCTATGGTTTGTGTCCTATTGAGGTAGTCTGAAGCAGAGAGTGACGAGAATCACTTTCATTGAAAGGGGTTGCCAAGCTTCCAAAAAACTACGAGTTTCCTGAAATCTCAGCAAACATTTTTTCACTCAATCTTGATGATACTTGCAGGTAATGATCAGTACACCAATCCCACTTGGCTCACCAAATTTCGTTCTTCTCGCTTATACCGTTCCTTTGCATTAACCGTTTTCATGTTTAGGTTTCACTCTGTTTTCTCCTATATGGATACATGTATTTGGAACTCTAAATCAAACACGGTTTGTGCTAGCTCTTTGAAACTTGGCACAATAATGTAGTTCCAAAATTTATCGCTATGGTTTGTGTCCTATTGAAGTAGCCCCAAGCAGAGACTGACGAGAATCACGTTCATTGAAAGGGGTTGCCAAGCTTCCAAAAAACTACGAGTTTCCTGAAATCTCAGCAAACATTTTTTCACTCAATCTTCATGAAACTTGCAGGTAATGAACAGTACACCAATCCCACTTGGCTCACCAAATTTCGTTCTTCTCGGTTATACCGTTCCTTTGCAGGAACCGTTTTCATGTTTACTTTTCACTCTGTTTTCTACTACATGGATACATGTAGTTGGAACTCTAAATCAAACACGGTTTGTGCTAGCTCTTTGAAACTTACCACAATAATGTAGTTCCAAGTTCTATCGCTATGGTTTGTGTGCTATTGAAGTAGCCCCAAGGAGAGACTGACGAGAATCACTTTCATTGAAAGGGGTTGCCAAGCTTCCAAAAAACTACGAGTTTCCTGAATTCTCAGCAAACCTTTTTTCACCCAATCTTGATGATACTTGCAGGTAATGATCAGTACACCAATCCCACTTGGCTCACCAAATTTCGTTCTTCTCGGTTAAACCGTTCCTTTGCAGGAACCGTTTTCCTGTTTAGGTTTCACTCTGTTTTCTCCTATATGGATACATGTAGTTGGAACTCTAAATCAAAAACGGTTTGTGGTAGCTCTTTGAAACTTGGCACAATAATGTAGTTCCAAGTTCTATCGCTATGGTTTGTGTCCTATTGAGGTAGCCCCAAGCAGAGACTGACGAGAATCACTTTCATTGAAAGGGGTTGCCAAGCTTCCAAAAAACTACGAGTTTCCTGAAATCTCAGCAAACCTTTTTTGACCCAATTTTGATGATACTTGCAGGTAATGAACAGTACACCAATCCCACTTGGCTCAGCAAATTTCGTTCTTCTCGGTTATACCGTTCCTTTGCAGGAACCGTTTTCATGTTTAGGTTTCACTCTGTTTTCTACTATATGGATACATGTAGTTGGAACTCTAAATCAAACACGGTTTGTGCTAGCTCTTTGAAACTTACCACAATAATGTAGTTCCAAGTTCTATCGCTATGGTTTGTGTCCTATTGAAGTAGCCCCAAGCAGAGACTGACGAGAATCACTTTCATTGAAAGGGGTTGAGAAGCTTCCAAAAAACTACGAGATTCCTGAAAACTCAGCAACCATATTTTCACCCAATCTAGATGATACTTGCAGGTAATGATCAGTACACCAATCCCACTTGGCTCACAAAATTTCGTTCTTCTCGGTTAAACCGTTCCTTTGCAGGAACCGTTTTCCTGTTTAGGTTTCACTCTGTTTTCTCCTATATGGATACATGTATTTGGAACTCTAAATCAAACACGGTTTGTGCTAGCTCTTTGAAACTTGGCACAATAATGTAGTTCCAAGTTCTATCGCTATGGTTTGTGTCCTATTGAAGTAGCCCCAAGCAGAGTCTGACGAGAATCACTTTCATTGAAAGGGGTAGCCAAGCTTCCAAAAAACTACGAGTTTCCTGAAATCTCAGCAAACCTTTTTTGACCCAATCTTGATGATACTTGCAGGTAATGAACAGTACACCAATCCCACTTGGCTCACCAAATTTCGTTCTTCTCGGTTTTACCGTTCCTTTGCAGGAACCGTTTTCATGTTTAGGTTTCACTCTGTTTTCTCCTATATGGATACATGTTGTTGGAACTCTAAATCAAACATGGTTTGTGCTAGCTCTTTGAAACTTACCACAATAATGTAGTTCCAAGTTCTATGGCTATGGTTTGTGTCCTATTGAAGTAGCCCCAAGCAGAGACTGACGAGAATCACTTTCATTGAAAGGGGTTGCCAAGCTTCCAAAAAACTACGAGTTTCCTGACATCTCAGCAAACCTTTTTTCACCCAATCTTGATGATACTTGCAGGTAATGATCAGTACACCAATCCCACTTGGCTCACCAAATTTCGTTATTCTCGGTTATACCGTTCCTTTGCAGGAACCGTTTTCATGTTTAGGTTTCACTCTGTTTTCTCCTATATGGATACATGTAGTTGGAACTCTAAATCAAACACGGTTTGTGCTAGCTCTTTGAAACTTGGCACAATAATGTAGTTCCAAGTTCTATCGCTATGGTTTGTGTCCTATTGAAGTAGCCCCAAGCAGAGACTGACGAGAATCACTTTCATTGAAAGGGGTTGCCAAGCTTCCAAAAAACTACGAGTTTCCTGAAATCTCAGCAAACCTTTTTTCACCCAATCTTGATGATACTTGCAGGTAATGATCAGTACACCAATCCCACTGGGCTCACCAAATTTCGTTCTTTTCGGTTAAACCGTTCCTTTGCAGAAACTGTTTTCATGTTTAGGTTTCACTCTGTTTTCTCCTATATGGATACATGTAGTTGGAACTCTAAATCAAACACGGTTTGTGCTAGCTCTTTGAAACTTGGCACAATAATGTAGTTCCAAGTTCTATCGCTATGGTTTGTGTCCTATTGAAGTAGCCCCAAGCAGAGACTGAGGAGAATCACTTTCATTGAAAGGGGTTGCCAAGCTTCCAAAAAACTACGAGTTTCCTGAAATCTCAGCAAACATTTTTTCACCCAATCTTGATGATACTTGCAGGTAATGATCAGTACACCAATCCAACTGGGCTCACCAAATTTCGTTCTTCTCGGTTAAACCGTTCATTTGTAGGAACCGTTTTCATGTTTAGGTTTCACTCTGTTTTCTCCTATATGGATACATGTAGTTGGAACTCTAAATCAAAGACGGTTTGTGCTAGCTCTTTGAAACTTGGCACAATAATGTAGTTCCCAGTTTCATCGCTATGGTTTGTGTCCTATTAAAGTAGCCCCAAGCAGAGACTGACGAGAATCACTTTCATTGAAAGGGGATGCCAAGCTTCCAAAGAACTACGAGTTTCCTGAAATCTCAGCAACCATATTTTCACCCAATCTTGATGATACTTGCAGGTAATGATCAGTACACCAATCCCAGTGGTTCACCAAATTTCGTTCTTTTCTGTTACACCGTTCCTTTGCAGGAACCGTTTTCATGATTAGGTTTCACTCTGTTATCTCCTATATGGATACATGTAGTTGGAACTCTAAATCAAACACGGTTTGTGCTAGCTCTTTGAAACTTGGCACAATAATGTAGTTCCAAGTTCTATCTCTATGGTTTGTGTCCTATTGAAGTAGCCCCAAGCAGAGACTGACGAGAATCACTTTCATTGAAAGGGGTTGCCAAGCTTCCAAAAAACTACGAGTTTCCTGAAATCTCAGCAAACATTTTTTCACTCAATCTTGATGATACTTGCAGGTAATGATCAGTACACCAATCCCACTTGGTTCACCAAATTTCGTTCTTTTCGGTTAAAACGTTCCTTTGCAGGAACCGTTTTCATGTTTAGGTTTCACTCTGTTTTCTCCTATATGGATACATGTAGTTGGAACGCTAAATAAAACACGGTTTGTGCTAGCTCTTTGAAACATGGCACAATAATGTAGTTCCAAGTTCTATCGCTATGGTTTGTGTCCTATTGAAGTAGCCCCAAGCAGAGACTGACGAGAATCTCTTTCATTGAAAGGGGTTGCCAAGCTTCCAAAAAACTACGAGTTTCCTGAAATCTCAGCAAACATTTTTTCACTCAATCTTGATGATACTTGCAGGTAATGATCAGTACACCAATCCCACTTGACTCACCAAATTTCGTTATTCTCGGTTATACCGTTCCTTTGCAGGAACCGTTTTCATGTTTAGGTTTCACTCTGTTTTCTCCTATATGGATACATGTAGTTGGAACTCTAAATCAAACACGGTTTGTGCTAGCTCTTTGAAACTTGGCACAATAATGTAGTTCCAAGTTCTATCGCTATGGTTAGTGTCCTATTGAAGTAGCCCCAAGCAGAGACTGACGAGAATCACTTTCATTGAAAGGGGTTGCCAAGCTTCCAAAAATCTACGAGTTTCCTGAAATCTCAGCAAACTTTTTTTCACCCAATCTTGATGATACTTGCAGGTAATGATCAGTACACCAATCCCACTGGGCTCACCAAATTTCGTTCTTGTCAGTTAAACCGTTCCTTTGCAGGAACCGTTTTCATGTTTAGGTTTCACTCTGTTTTCTCCTATATGGATACATGTAGTTGGAACTCTAAATCAAACATGGTTTGTGTTAGCTCTTTGAAACTTACCACAATAATGTAGTTCCAAGTTCTATCGCTATGGTTTGTGTCCTATTGAAGTAGCCCCAAGCAGAGACTGACGAGAATCACTTTCATTGAAAGGGGTTGCCAAGCTTCCAAAAAACTACGAGTTTCCTGAAATCTCAGCAAACTTTTTTTCACCCAATCTTGATGATACTTGCAGGTAATGATCAGTACACCAATCCCACTGGGCTCACCAAATTTTGTTCTTCTCAGTTAAACGGTTCCTTTGCAGGAACCGTTTTCATGATTAGGTTTCACTCTGTTTTCTCCTATATGGATACATGTAGTGGGAACTCTAAATCAAACACGGTTTGTGCTAGCTCTTTGAAACTTACCACAATAATGTAGTTCCGAGTTCTATCGCTATGGTTTGTGTCCTATTGAAGTAGCCCCAAGCAGAGACTGACGAGAATCACTTTCATTGAAAGGGGTTGACAAGCTTCCAAAACACTACGAGTTTCCTGAAATCTCAGGAAACATTTTTTCACCCAATCTTGATGATACTTGCAGGTAATGATCAGTACACCAATCCCACTTGGGTCACAAAATTTCGTTCTTCTCGGTTAAACCGTTCCTTTGCAGGAACCGTTATCCCTGTTTAGGTTTCACTCTGTTTTCTCCTATATGGATACATGTATTTGGAACTCTAAATCAAACACGGTTTGTGCTAGCTCTTTGAAACTTGGCACAATAATGCAGTTCCAAGTTCTCTCTCTATGGTTTCTGTCCTATTGAAGTAGCCCCAAGCAGAGACTGACGAGAATCACTTACATTGAAAGGGGTTGCCAAGCTTCCAAAAAACTACGAGTTTCCTGAAATCTCAGCAAACATTTTTTCACCCAATCTTGATGATACTTGCAGGTAATGATCAGTACACCAATCCCACTGGGCTCACCAAATTTCGTTATTCTCGGTTATACCGTTCCTTTGCAGGAACCGTTTTCATGTTTAGGTTTCACTCTGTTTTCTCCTATATGGATACATGTAGTTGGAACTCTAAATCAAACACGGTTTGTGCTAGCTCTTTGAAACTTGGCACAATAATGTAGTTCCAAGTTCTATCGCTATGGTTAGTGTCCTATTGAAGTAGCCCCAAGCAGAGACTGACGAGAATCACTTTCATTGAAAGGGTTTGCCAAGCTTCCAAAAAACTACGAGTTTCCTGAAATCTCAGCAAACTTTTTTTCACCCAATCTTGATGATACTTGCAGGTAATGATCAGTACACCAATCCCACTGGCCTCACCAAATTTCGTTCTTGTCAGTTAAACCGTTCCTTTGCAGGAACCGTTTTCATGTTTAGGTTTCACTCTGTTTTCTCCTATATGGATACATGTAGTTGGAACTCTAAATCAAACATGGTTTGTGTTAGCTCTTTGAAACTTACCACAATAATGTAGTTCCAAGTTCTATCGCTATGGTTTGTGTCCTATTGAAGTAGCCCCAAGCAGAGACTGACGAGAATCACTTTCATTGAAAGGGGTTGCCAAGCTTCCAAAAAACTACGAGTTTCCTGAAATCTCAGCAAACTTTTTTTCACCCAATCTTGATGATACTTGCAGGTAATGATCAGTACACCAATCCCACTGGGCTCACCAAATTTTGTTCTTCTCAGTTAAACGGTTCCTTTGCAGGAACCGTTTTCATGATTAGGTTTCACTCTGTTTTCTCCTATATGGATACATGTAGTGGGAACTCTAAATCAAACACGGTTTGTGCTAGCTCTTTGAAACTTACCACAATAATGTAGTTCCGAGTTCTATCGCTATGGTTTGTGTCCTATTGAAGTAGCCCCAAGCAGAGACTGACGAGAATCACTTTCATTGAAAGGGGTTGACAAGCTTCCAAAACACTACGAGTTTCCTGAAATCTCAGGAAACATTTTTTCACCCAATCTTGATGATACTTGCAGGTAATGATCAGTACACCATTCCCACTTGGGTCACAAAATTTCGTTCTTCTCGGTTAAACCGTTCCTTTGCAGGAACCGTTATCCTGTTTAGGTTTCACTCTGTTTTCTCCTATATGGATACATGTATTTGGAACTCTAAATCAAACACGGTTTGTGCTAGCTCTTTGAAACTTGGCACAATAATGCAGTTCCAAGTTCTCTCTCTATGGTTTGTGTCCTATTGAAGTAGCCCCAAGCAGAGACTGACGAGAATCACTTACATTGAAAGGGGTTGCCAAGCTTCCAAAAAACTACGAGTTTCCTGAAATCTCAGCAAACATTTTTTCACCCAATCTTGATGATACTTGCAGGTAATGATCAGTACACCAATCCCACTGGGCTCACCAAATTTCGTTCTTCTCGGTTCAACCGTTCCTTTGCAGTAATAGTTTTCATGTTTAGGTTTCACTCTGTTTTCTCCTATATGGATATATGTAGTTGGAACTCTAAATCAAACACGGTTTGTGCTAGCTCTTTGAAACATGGCACAATAATGTAGTTCCAAGTTCTATCGCTATTGTTTGTGTCCTATTGAAGTAGCCCCAAGCAGAGACTGACGAGAATCACTTTCATTGAAAGGGGTTGCCAAGCTTCCAAAAAACTACGAGTTTCCTGAAATCTCAGGAAACATTTTTTCACCCAATCTTGATGATACTTGCAGGTAATGATCAGTACACCAATCCAACTGGGCTCACCAAATTTCGTTCTTCTCGGTTAAACCGTTCATTTGTAGGAACCGTTTTCATGTTTAGGTTTCACTCTGTTTTCTCCTATATGGATACATGTAGTTGGAACTCTAAATCAAAGACGGTTTGTGCTAGCTCTTTGAAACTTTGCACAATAATGTAGTCCCAGTTTGATCGCTATGGTTTGTGTCCTATTGAAGTAGCCCCAAGCAGAGACTGACGAGAATCACTTTCATTGAAAGGGGATGCCAAGCTTCCAAAAAACTACGAGTTTCCTGAAATCTCAGCAAACATTTTTTCACTCAATCTTGATGATACTTGCAGGTAATGATCAGTAAACCAATCCCACTTGGCTCACCAAATTTCGTTCTTCTCGGTTATACCGTTCCTTTGCAGGAACCGTTTTCATGTTTAGGTTTCACTCTGTTTTCTCCTATATGGATACATGTAGTTGGAACTCTAAAGCAAACACGGTTTGTGCTAATTCTTTGAAACTTGGCACAATAATGTAGTTCCAAGTTTTATCGCTATGGTTTGTGTCCTATTTAAGTAGCCCCAAGCAGAGACTGACGAGAATCACTTTCATTGAAAGGGGTTGCCAAGCTTCCAAAAAACTACGAGTTTCCTGAATTCTCAGCAAACCTTTTTTCACCCAATCTTGATGATACTTGCAGGTAATGATCAGTACACCAATCCCACTTGGCTCACAAAATTTCGTTCTTCTCGGTTAAACCGTTCCTTTGCAGGAACCGTTTTCCTGTTTAGGTTTCACTCTGTTTTCTCCTATATGGATACATGTAGTTGGAACTCTAAATCAAAAACGGTTTGTGCTAGCTCTTTGAAACTTGGCACAATAATGTAGTTCCAAGTTCTATCGCTATGGTTTGTTTCCTATTGAGGTAGCCCCAAGCAGAGACTGACGAGAATCACTTTCATTGAAAGGGGGTTGCCAAGCTTCCAAAAAACTACGAGTTCCTGAAATCTCAGCAAACTGTTTTTCACCCAATCTTGATGATACTTGCAGGTAATGAACAGTACACCAATCCCACTTCGCTCAGCAAATTTCGTTCTTCTCGGTTATACCGTTCCTTTGCAGGAACCGTTTTCATGTTTAGGTTTCACTCTGTTTTCTACTATATGGATACATGTAGTTGGAACTCTAAATCAAACACGGTTTGTGCTAGCTCTTTGAAACTTACCACAATAATGTAGTTCCAAGTTCTATCGCTATGGTTTGTGTCCTATTGAAGTAGCCCAAAGCAGAGACTGACGAGAATCACTTTCATTGAAAGGGGTTGAGAAGCTTCCAAAAAACTACGAGATTCCTGAAATCTCAGCTACCATATTTTCACCCAATCTAGATGATACTTGCAGGTAATGAACAGTACACCAATCCCACTTGGCTCACCAAATTTCGTTCTTCTCGGTTATACCGTTCCTTTGCAGGAACCGTTTTCATGTTTAGGTTTCACTCTGTTTTCTCCTATATGGATACATGTAGTTGGAACTCTAAATCAAACACGGTTTGTGCTAGCTCTTTGAAACTTGGCACAATAATGTAGTTCCAAGTTCTATCGCTATGGTTTGTTTACTATTGAGGTAGCCCCAAGCAGAGACTGAAGAGAATCACTTTCATTGAAAGGGGTTGACAAGCTTCCAAAAAACTACGAGTTTCCTGAAATCTCAGCAAACCTTTTTTCACCCAATCTTGATGATACTTGCAGGTAATGAACAGTACACCAATCCCACTTGGCTCAAAAAATTTCGTTCTTCTAGGTGAATCCGTTCCTTTGCAGGAACCGTTTTCATGTTTAGGTTTCACTCTGTTTTCTCCTATATGGATACATGTAGTTGGAACTCTAAATTAAACACGGTTTGTGCTAGCTCTTTGAAACTTGGCACAATAATGTAGTTCCAAGTTCTATGGCTATGGTTTGTGTCCTATTTAAGTAGCCCCAAGCAGAGACTGACGACAATCACTTTCATTGAGAGGGGTTGCCAAGCTTCCGAAAAACTACGAGTTTCCTGAAATCTTGCAAACCTTTTTTCACCCAATCTTGATGATACTTGCAGGTAATGATCAGTACACCAATCCCACTTGGCTCACAAAATTTCGTTCTTCTCGGTTAAACAGTTCCTTTGCAGGAACCGTTTTCCTGTTTAGGTTTCACTCTGTTTTCTCCTATATGGATACATGTAGTTGGAACTCTAAATCAAAAACGGTTTGTGCTAGCTCTTTGAAACTTGGCACAATAATGTAGTTCCATGTTCTATCGCTATGGTTTGTGTCCTATTGAGGTAGCCCCAAGCAGAGACTGACGAGTATCACTTTCATTGAAAGGGGTTGCCAAGCTTCCAAAAAACTACGAGTTTCCTGAAATCTCAGCAAACCTTTTTTGACCCAATCTTGATAATACTTGCAGGTAATGAACAGTACACCAATCCCACTTGGCTCACAAAATTTCGTTCTTCTCGGTTATACCGTTCCTTTGCAGGAACCGTTTTCATGTTTAGGTTTCACTCTGTTTTCTACTATATGGATACATGTAGTTGGAACTCTAAATCAAACACGGTTTGTGCTAGCTCTTTGAAACTTACCACAATAATGTAGTTCCAAGTTCTATCGCTATGCTTTGTGTCCTATTGAAGTAGCCCCAAGCAGAGACTGACGAGAATCACTTTCATTGAAAGGGGTTTGCCAAGCATCCAATAAACTACGAGTTTCCTGAAATCTCAGCAAACTTTTTTTCACCCAATCTTGATGATACTTGCAGGTAATGATCAGTACACCAATCCCACTTGGCTCACCAAATTTCGTTCTTTTCGGTTAAACCATTCCTTTGCAGAAACCGTTTTCATGTTTAGGTTTCACTCTGTTTTCTCCTATATGGATACATGTAGTTGGAACTCTAAATCAAAAACGGTTTGTGCTAGCTCTTTGAAACTTGGCACAATAATGTAGTTCCAAGTTCTATCGCTATGGTTTGTTTCCTATTGAGGTAGCCCCAAGCAGAGACTGACGAGAATCACTTTCATTGAAAGGGGTTGCCAAGCTTCCAAAAAACTACGAGTTTCCTGAAATCTCAGCAAACTGTTTTTCACCCAATCTTGATGATACTTGCAGGTAATGAACAGTACACCAATCCCACTTCGCTCAGCAAATTTCGTTCTTCTCGGTTATACCGTTCCTTTGCAGGAACCGTTTTCATGTTTAGGTTTCACTCTGTTTTCTACTATATGGATACATGTAGTTGGAACTCTAAATCAAACACGGTTTGTGCTAGCTCTTTGAAACTTACCACAATAATGTAGTTCCAAGTTCTATCGCTATGGTTTGTGTCCTATTGAAGTAGCCCAAAGCAGAGACTGACGAGAATCACTTTCATTGAAAGGGGTTGAGAAGCTTCCAAAAAACTACGAGATTCCTGAAATCTCAGCTACCATATTTTCACCCAATCTAGATGATACTTGCAGGTAATGAACAGTACACCAATCCCACTTGGCTCACCAAATTTCGTTCTTCTCGGTTATACCGTTCCTTTGCAGGAACCGTTTTCATGTTTAGGTTTCACTCTGTTTTCTCCTATATGGATACATGTAGTTGGAACTCTAAATCAAACACGGTTTGTGCTAGCTCTTTGAAACTTGGCACAATAATGTAGTTCCAAGTTCTATCGCTATGGTTTGTTTACTATTGAGGTAGCCCCAAGCAGAGACTGAAGAGAATCACTTTCATTGAAAGGGGTTGACAAGCTTCCAAAAAACTACGAGTTTCCTGAAATCTCAGCAAACCTTTTTTCACCCAATCTTGATGATACTTGCAGGTAATGAACAGTACACCAATCCCACTTGGCTCAAAAAATTTCGTTCTTCTAGGTGAATCCGTTCCTTTGCAGGAACCGTTTTCATGTTTAGGTTTCACTCTGTTTTCTCCTATATGGATACATGTAGTTGGAACTCTAAATTAAACACGGTTTGTGCTAGCTCTTGAAACTTGGCACAATAATGTAGTTCCAAGTTCTATGGCTATGGTTTGTGTCCTATTTAAGTAGCCCCAAGCAGAGACTGACGACAATCACTTTCATTGAGAGGGGTTGCCAAGCTTCCGAAAAACTACGAGTTTCCTGAAATCTTGCAAACCTTTTTTCACCCAATCTTGATGATACTTGCAGGTAATGATCAGTACACCAATCCACTTGGCTCACAAAATTTCGTTCTTCTCGGTTAAACAGTTCCTTTGCAGGAACCGTTTTCCTGTTTAGGTTTCACTCTGTTTTCTCCTATATGGATACATGTAGTTGGAACTCTAAATCAAAAACGGTTTGTGCTAGCTCTTTGAAACTTGGCACAATAATGTAGTTCCATGTTCTATCGCTATGGTTTGTGTCCTATTGAGGTAGCCCCAAGCAGAGACTGACGAGTATCACTTTCATTGAAAGGGGTTGCCAAGCTTCCAAAAAACTACGAGTTTCCTGAAATCTCAGCAAACCTTTTTTGACCCAATCTTGATAATACTTGCAGGTAATGAATACACCAATCATTGGCTCACAAAATTTCGTCTTTCAGGTTATACCGTTTATTTGCAGGAACCGTTTCATGTTTAGGTTTCCATCTCTGCTTGGGGCTACTCAATATGGACCTACCATAGCATAGACTTGGAACTACTAAATCAACACGGTTTGTGCTAG